>NW_024582540.1:348007-399431 GCF_018398535.1 Haplochromis burtoni
GTTTGCTGTCGCATTTTATTTGTAGTGTGAACAAGCAGACAAAAAAATCGGATTTGATCAAAAAATCGGAATTGAGCATTAATACCTGCAGTGTGAACGTAGCCTTTGTTACCATCCGACCACACTTCCCCAATCTGGACGACATTCCGATGTCCTTGCTATAGTTCCTGGTGGTGTTGATCAGTGAATCGATATCTCATTCCCTCTTGGCATACAGCTTGATATCATCCATGTAGAGGAGGTGGCTGACGATGCTCCATTCCATAGTTGGTATCCATAGCCAGTCTCGTCATTGGTTGTTCGCTGGGAGTTGGATGGGACTCATTTCTTCTGGATGTCCTTGGGGATCAGGACTGTCCAGCCATGAGTTAGCCATTCTGGGTATGTCTCATTAACTAGTAGCTGGTTCATTTGTATTGCCACATGCTCATGTAGTACAGTCAGCTTTTTCAGCCAATAGGCATGAACTATGTCATGGCCTGGTGCTGTCCAGCTGTTCGTACTGGAGACCCAATCTTGGATGTTTGCCACTGTGATGGTTACTGGTCCCTGTTCAGGGAGGTTGCTGTGGTCTGCTCTTGGATCCTCTAACCAGTGAGCATTTCGATTATGGGTTGCGTCCTTTTCCCACATGCTCTTCCAGTATTGGTCTGTCTCCAGCCTTGGTGGAACTGTTCTCATATTATTCCCCTGCCAATGAGAGTACACCTTGGATGGTTCTGTGGAGAACAGCTGGTTTATTCTCCTGCCTTCTATTTCTTTGGTATACCTCTTCAAGTGGCTGGGCAAGGCTGTGACTCTTTGCTTGGCAGTTTCCAAGACCCCAGGTATGGACAGCTTGACGTACTTCTTAGGCACCTTTCTGCAGCTCACCTAACCCTATTTCAATAATAAGATTGCATCTCTTTTTTTCAGTATCAAAGTATATAACCATTAATTAAAAACAGTCTTGGGAAGGTGACATTCCACTACAGTTTACAGAATACATGCTGCAAAATGTATTTTGTAACGTATTCCGTTAAATTACTCAATGAGAGTAACGTATTCTGAATACTTTGGTTACTGAATATATTATCAAGCTTTTTACAACTACTTGAATGTACTATTGCTGTGTGAATTATTACTATTACTGAAGGATACTCGCCACATCAATACCAACTAGATTTTTAAATCTTAATATAAAATGAGTGACAGTAGGGTGGACATTAGGTAAGGCTGCACTTTTTGCAGCGATCTCGTGTAGAAAACTATTCAGCGCGTATATAAAACAGTTCCATGGCTCCGAACCATAGTAAAGGGACCTCTGGCTAATATGTTGGTTCCGTGTCAGGCCCGTAACCAAAAACTAGCTTTACTTTGTTTTTTGGGTCAACTTTGCCAGCGTCAGACAGAGAGAGGCATTGAAAGGCTGCTCCAGTGGAACTTACTGTTTAGGAGAAAAACACGAACACAGTGTACAGTCAAGTCTTAATAGCTTACTTACAACTGGGCTATAATGCCCATGAGGCTAGAGTCTTTAGGGCTATGCCTGTAACACTCTGCCTATTGCCTTCACATTAAATTATTTTTTTGAACAATAATTTTAAAAAATATTATATCACGTCATTATGCGGGCTGCAAGTAGAGGTGACAGGGGCCACGAGATTGAGACACAGGCATTTGAGCCTCTTATTGCGTGTTTTGTTTGGGTTTTCACAGGCGTCGAATTACCAAAAATAGAGAGGGGACAGCCTAACATATGAAACAGGAAAAGACCGCAGTGTAATCTCTATTTCAACAAAGTAACTGTATTCTGAAGACCACCTTTTTAAACGGTAACTGTAACGGAATACAGTATTTTAAATACGTAATGGTGGTACATGTATTCCGTTACTCCCCAACACTGATTAAAAATAATTTATGTACATGTAGCCTTTTAGTGATTGCTGTTTTTTTTTTTTTTTTCTTATGAACAAATCTATTGAAGGTGTTACTCATGAGATGGCCAGCACTCTAGATATCCTCCCCACATTGGCGCGCCTGGCAGGGGCTGAACTACCACAGGTGATGCTGGATGGGGTCGATATGACGGATATCCTTGTTAAACAAGGAAAGGTAGGAGCATTGTATTTAAAGTTGTGCAAACACTCAAATAATGGAAAAACCAAGCTCATGTGTGTATTTTCTCTGTGTTTTACAGAGTAAAAGGGAAGCCATGATCTTCTACCCTGTAGATCCCAGTGAAAAATATGGCCTCTTTGCTGTAAGGCTGGGAAAATACAAGGCTCACTTCTATACACAAGGTACTACGTGTCATATTTTGAATATTGCAAGTTTACACTGTCACAAGTTTTAGTTGGTCTTAATTCCTGCCTGTTCATGTTTGTACATCAGGTGCTTTCCACAGCAGTACTACACCAGACAAAGACTGCCCAGAAACAGCAGTCTTCAAGGCTCATGACCCTCCTCTGATATTTGATCTGGAGGCTGACCCATGTGAGCATTATGCTCTGCCAGTAGATACACCTGACATCCAATCTGTGCTGCAACAGGTCAAGACAGTTAAGGAGCAATTTGAATCCTCCATGGTGTTTGGAGAGAGCCAAGTGGCAAAAGGAACAGACCCCAACCTCGAGCCTTGCTGCAACCCTGAGTGTAGCCCCAAACCTAGCTGCTGTCAGTGTTGATGAGAAAAACTGTTACAGCTTGAGGACTGAAGGGAAAGTTGGACTAAAGTGCTGCTCTCCTGTGGAGAGTTTTAATTACTGGAAATGGAAAATGAATGTAAAGTAAATGTGCTCCCTTAGTGAGGAGATGATTTTCTCAAATTAGATACTGTTAAAATTATAACTAATGTTTAACAGTGTACTGTATCATCTTTCTTCTGTGCTGTGAGTATTGTTTTATTTGATTTCTAATTTCCACTCAAGGAGTTCTTGGTAAGCCCTTTTCACTCATAACATCATGAGTTAACTAAACAATGAAGACAACAATAAAGTTTCAGACATCAATCATATATTTTCAAGATGTATTTTCAAACCCATGAAAAGGCAAGTGATTTTTTTGTTTCCGTTGAAACTCACAAGTCTTTGTTTTGAAAGATACAAGATCAGATATGTTGTTCTGTCACATACTTTTTTTCATTTACTCGCAATAAAAGGTCGGAGCAGTTTACTAAAACACAATGCAGGCAGCCTGTGTAGTGCATAGACTGTCATTTATCCATAGTGGCTCTCCTGCTTCCTCTCTGTAACTCATGGAGAACAATTAGATGGGTCTGGAAAACACCCTCAAATTTATTATTAGTTATGGCAAACATATACCAGTCATTACTGAATATTTGTTTCTAATGATTTTTAATGATGCTATAGGTGCTCCATTAGCTCTACCAGACTAATGACTGACTCATTGTTTACCTGAGCTGAGCATGACAGCTTGGCTAGATTTTTCTTTTTGTCTTAAATATAACATGAACACATTTGATGGAAAAGCAGGGGCATCGCTGCCTCCTTCCAGGGTTGTTGTTCCCTGCAGAGATTGTTAGAGTGCTCTGTGTTGGAGAAGATTAGATGAAGAGAGCTGCTGCAGCAAGGTACTTTTTCAAAATCTCTCACTGACTGTTGTTTTCTTTGTTTTTCCATCATCCAACAGCTTGTTTCTCCCTTAGGTTAGCACTGTACAGAGATGTGAAAGTGAATGATAAAGCAAAGTATCTAGTTCCCTAAGATGGCAACAATGGTGCAAGACAGCACGCAAGCTAACTGATAGACATATCACGCACACCATTGTGTATGAGGACTTCTGAGAAGTTCATAATGACTTGGTCAAACAATGCTTGCATAACCCTAGACTTTCCTAAACTCCATTGTGTAAAATGTAATAATTTTATGTGACTGGGACTAGCTTTCTAACCTCCATTCCGACTTCCCTCCATCACTATCAAAAACATTACCTTCCTCCTCACACACAGACTCACACGCACAGTTGTCTGTATGCAGAACGTACAGCACATATTAAATGCTCCCATGCCATGTGTTTCTTCTTTTCACATGATGCCAGCTTGATTACATGCAGGTAGAGTCGCACTTATGTTTTCCTGTCCACCTCACAGAAGCATGTATGTGAAAATACATAAAAAAAAATAGCTCCTGGTACTCTCTATCATCATCAGAAAATCAGCTGCCACATTCATTTGGATGGACAGGGGGATACATACTGGACTTTGAGGATAGAAACAAAGTATCGAAAAGCGTTAGTATAGATCTGATACTGATACAAGTGTTGGTATCAATACTATCGATATTTGGATCAATCTACCCACCTCTATACTTTAAAAAAATTCAGCAAGAGGGCTACATGTCACCAGCAGCTTCACATTTTCTCTCTCTATAGCTGGATGGTGCAAAAGGACTAGCAGCTCCTGTCCCTCTCCTCCTCCCTCAGTTTGCCTCATCATCATTTTCTGATATTATAATTTACTTTAGAATAGAATAGAATGCCTTTATTGTCACTATACAGTTGTACAATTTGTGGCCTTGCAAAATGTTTCAAATACCGCGTCTTGGTTGTTTGTAGAGCTGCAACAGGCCCACACGCGACTCCTCTCGTGGTTATCAACTGAGTGAAGAGCCGTGATGCATTTATACAGCCGTATTTCGCACATCACTATGACAGGCGGAAGAAGAAGTAGTTCCTGCCAATCATTTAGACAGTCCCAATAATATAGTTACTTTCCACTGTGTTCCTATTAATCACAAATTACAAATTTACCACAAATTTCCTAAATATCGATATTTTGAAATAAGAACTGAGTCTAGATCACAAATATTTGCTATCGGAAGAATCAATATTCCAGTATCGATCCGCACATCACTATTTTTAGGTATCTGACGCTTCCTTACTATCAGTCAGACTTAAAGCCAGAGCAGGATGGTATCCGGCAGCTTCACCTTTTTCGGCATTATTCTTTTGTGCACCTGCTCTGCTTCACCGCCGAATTTCGTCCTAATCTTCGCTGACGATTTAGGTTTCGGGGACTTGGGCTGTTATGGACATCCTAGTTCACGCACTCCCAACCTGGACCGCCTGGCAGCTGAAGGGCTCCGATTCACAGATTTTTACAGCACCTGCCCCGTGTGCACCCCGTCCAGGTACCGGTGTAATCAGTACTGACTGTTGGCGTTTGTGAATAAAACAGAAATCAATCCGAGACTTAGCTCAACAGTTTTTTTAAACTTTAAAGTAATGAAAGTGGCCGTGAAGTATGTTCAAAAGGTTCTGTTATTCATTTATTTATTGTTTTTTGTTTTGTTTTGTTTTTCAAGTCGATTTGATCCTAAATTATTCTATAAAGTTGTAACTGACAAATTATTAATGGGCTCATTAATAAATAAGTCATTTTAATGGTAGACTGCGTTATTGTATATATTGTGCATTAAATAGTTCTGCATTAATCCACTTAATATCTTTGTAGAACTGTTATGTTATATTTATCGCGGTTTCTGCTGTCCTCTTGGTCTACATTCTTGAAAAAGAGATTTTTTAATGCCAATGAGCATTTTACATTCATAATTAAAACATATATAAATGCCTCTTTGCAAAAAAACTGATTCTGAATCTCATGACACAAATGTTCCTCCTGGCTTAAAATCGCTTAATATCGTTGACATCGGTGACAAGACATATGTTTAACATGTGTTTCAAAGGTTATAGGCCAACCAGTCATTTCTAACAGTTTATTCTAGCAGTTCCAGCCACCATTGCTCTCTTCCAATTTGTCCTTAACTTCATCTCACTCTTATTGCCTGTTCTTATTGTCCTTATCTTCAACTTCATGCTGCTCTGTTGTATGTTAATTGCCCCTTGGGGATAAAAAAAAAGTCTTCTGATTCTGACATAGCTATTGAGGTCCTATAGTAATATAAAGTATTATTAAAATGGGAGAGGAGTAACTTTCTTCTAAAACTGAGTATTCTTGGTTTGAGAAATGGAAGATCAAAAACTTTTTCCAGTAAATTAATAAATTAAAAAAATGAAAATACATTTTTTAAAATTTAATTAAGAAAAAATCAACAGAAAAGTGGGAAGACTTGGGAGAAACTGAGAAAGGGGGCTAAAAAATACTGAGACGTGTCAAAAACAGGAAATGTTTATGACGGGTGAGATAACGGTGGCATTGGGGAGAGAATGATTGGACACTAGGAAGAGAACATCAGAGTTTATAGTTTCACCTGGCAACTTCATTCAACTACAAATAATGCTGTAGTCCTGTGCTTTGATGCAATGTTTCCCGCTGCAGAAAAAAATAGTGTATTAATAATGTATTAATAATCAATATCAATAATATTCCAGTGTTCAGTCTAACAGCCCCAGGTTTGTGGCTCAGAGTTTTAGTCGCCCATGTATAATTGTATTGTGCTGCAGGATGAGACAAAGAAACCTTTTAATTTCTATATTTGTAAGTATTAATATAACTTAATTCATATTATATTTATATTTTCTATCATCTAAAAATCCAAAATAATGTTACTTAAACCTTCAAATAAGTATGGTCTCGTACACTCCATGTACCCCCACCCAATGCTTGTTGCAGCTATTGCTGCCATATAAGATAGGACAGCTGCTGACAGCCTGTAATTTAAACATTGTAGACTAAGACTAAGTTAACATTTCATCTGCATATATTATTGTAACTTCTACAGATTTACTTAGATTTGATTGATGATAAGGTGGTTTGATGTAGGACTCCTGCCAGTTTTTTCACTATAAATGTTTAATGGTGGTTACAGTAACAAGCACTGCTGTTTTGGACCCTGGAAAAAAAAATTACCCACTACACTTGAGGTCACCTCTTGGCAGTGACTCCACCTCTTTGCTCCTCAACATGTGTGTATACAAAATCAATCTTGTAATCAATCTTTTTATAGAAAAACCAGGGCCTACATGGGCTTAATGTAATGCTTGTCATCCACAGGCATGCTCTTAGATATATTTCTATTGCAGGTCTGTATTTAGTAGTAAATGTGTTAAGAGTTGTGATAGAAGAGGTATGCAAGGCTTTGAAGAGCTCCGACACTCTGCCCTTTTTATTGATCTATCAAAAGCCTTTGACACTGTTGACCATGGCATTTTATCTCAGGGGCCATTAGAAATATGACTTTCAGACCAAGCAGTTGGCTGGATTTCAAATTACCTTTCCCACCGTAGGCAGTATGTGCAGCTCAATGGTCTCTCTTCCAGTTTTTTAAATGTCATCAACGGTGTGCGGCAGGGTTATTTACTTTTTATGTTAATGACTTGGGACAAAATCTAAATGCGTCTGTCCATTTTTACGCAGATGATACAATTATTTTGCTGTTGTGCTCATATTGTCAACGTGGTTTTCGAAAATGACAGTTACCTTTTGGTTGAATACAGTCACAGAGTCAGCTCAGACTGGTTGTAAATGCTGAAACACAAAAGTGCCTGCAGAAAGAGCATGCTTGCAGTACATACAAATACTTGGGTTTTGTGATTGATAAAAATCTTTCCTTTAAGCCACATATTGACTTTGCGCATTGAGTCAATATTTGTTAATGACTTGGGACAAAATCGAAATGCATCTGTCCATTTTTACGCAGCTGATACAATTATTTACTGTTGTGCTCATACTGTCGATGTGGTTTTTGAAAAATTACAGCTATCTTTTGATTTTATACATTCATAGTGTCAGCTTTGGTTTTAAATGCAGTAAAAAACAAGGTTGTATTTTTCTCAAATACAAAAAGCATGCTTGCAGTACTTCCCTCTCTTGTATCTGCTAAAGGCATTTCTATTGAAACTGTGGCCTCATACAAATACTTAGATTATTATCAATCACAATACAATATTATCTGTTTCTCTTGTTGATATCGCCTTTTTTTTTTACCTCTCCTAGATTATGATGATACAATTTACATGTCTCTCCACATTCTGCCCATCTGTGTACTCTGATTTATCACGGGGCATTAAGATTTATAATTGGCTGTAAACCTTTAACACACCATTGTACTTTATATTCTTTGGTTTACTGGTCCTTATTGGCCTTACCCAGGATGGTTCATTGGCATCATCTTATCTATAAGTTTGTGGTTTGCTTCCCTGTTATTTATTAGATTACATGTCACATAAATAGTTTAGTCACAGCCTGTGGTCTGGACTTTATTACATTCACCATGCATCAGTTCATACAGAGCTCAGAAAGAAGGTATTCTCCTTTTCTGCTCTGTCGTCATGGAAAACATTACAGAAGCTCTCTCAATTGATTTCACTTGCAGACTTTAAAAGACATAGAAATTACTTTGTGAAATCATTGCTGAGAACCTGTTTTTTGATATGACTGCATAAACATTAGCCATTTGTGCTTTTTTATTGTTTATTTTATTGTTATAGTTTTAATATGTTTGTCCGAAACACGTCTCTTTTCTACATAAGACACTGAGTCTACCTGTATAAATAAAGCTCACATAAAATACATTTAAAAAATGAAGCATTTAAACAAAAATGATTTTTTAATTAGGTTTTCTCAATGATTCGCTGCAGCTTGAATTGATAGATCTGAGGTAATGAACATGGATCAGTTTAAATACCTGTGGTTAACCGTACAAAGCAACAGACTTTGCACAAAAGTGGTGAAGAAGAAAGAGCAGGCTGGGTGGAGTAGGTGGAGATTAGTATCAGGGTTTATTTGTGATATTTGTGATAGCACAAACCACACATTATCTCCTATGAGGTGTGGTTTGAGATCAATGACACTAACAAAAAGATATTAGGTGGTGCTAAAGGTGGCAGCGTTGAACAAGACTTTCATTGGGAGTGACCAGCATAGAGAGAATGTAAAATGATTTTTCAGCTCAGATTTAAAGACGGGGGGTGGTAGGTGAGATGGAGGAAAGCGATCTGCTGTGGTGACCGCTGAAGGGAAAGAAGAAAAGATTGCTGTGATTCTTCGATGGAAGAAAAGCTTAGATGACGGAATTAATATTTGAATATAGAGTAATTATTTTCAAATTTCATTAAGTACATGAAATTTTTGTTGCTGCCTCGAAACTTTTACTTTGACATGCAACCAAAGTGATGAAATCTTCCCTACATGTCCTGTAGTTTTTCATCTTCCATTGTTGGATGAATTGATGCAGTGAGTTTCTTTAGGCCGTTTTCCTAAGTGAAGTAAGAGTATTCAAAATTACCCCACTATCTTTTCCACTGTTAATTAACTGCCTTGTTTGTTGTTTTTTTTCCAAGGGCATCATTGTTGACAGGTCGCTATCAGACCCGGTCAGGAATCTACCCAGGCGTGTTTTACCCAGGATCTATAGGTGGTCTTCCTCTCAATGAGACCACCATCGCTGAAGTGTTAAAGCCCCTGGGCTACGCCACAGCGATCATAGGAAAGTGGCATCTAGGTGTTGGGCATAATGGCATGTTTCTTCCAACCAAGCAGGGCTTTGACCATTTCCTGGGGATCCCATACTCCCATGACATGGTCAGTGTGTTTCCAGTCTGTGCTACTTAAAATTGCTTCATGAAATTTCTTTTCTTTGCTATATTCACTTTACTATTCTTCACTCTGTACTGCTGTCTGTTATTTTTTCTATCTTGTCTTTTCTTCCCCAGGGCCCCTGTAAGAATCTGACTTGTTTCCCTCCAGATATAAAGTGCTATGGATTGTGTGATATTAGCAACGTAGTCGTCCCACTAATGGAGAATGAGGTCATCAAGCAACAACCAGTCAACTTCCTGGATCTGGAGAGGAGTTACAGTGACTTTGCAGCAAACTTCATAACCACATCGGTTGAGAAAAAACAACCATTCTTCCTCTACTATCCATCACATGTGAGCAACAAGAGCAATCTGAAGAAAATGCATGAATTAAAGTGTGCAAAATCAACCTTCTATTGAATGCAATCAAAGCTTTGGTTCGTCAGCTCTTTGAATGCCTAAAAATGTGTTTTCAAAATGGTAAATATCGGGATAATTCAAAATTTTCTAGTCCTCTGGGGATAGATTCTGGTCCCTCAATAATCAATGTGATGTGCAATACCACTGATTTCCTTTCTTATCCCATATCAAGTAAAATCAGAGCTGGTATCAGTGATACTCATCCAATACCTAAGCTTTGAACAAAAACTTAATGTGTTTGGAAAACCGAAAGTTCTGTATTTTCAAACTATATGTTCATAATGAGTACCAGAAATCAGACTTCTTCATATTGTAATTATGAAGAATTATCACACAAGAAACAAACCTGAAAAGTCAACTCCTGCATTTTAAAACATTCAGTAAACAATTAAAAACAAATGTGACTGATCTAAAATAATAATAAAGTTTAAAAACATTTTTTTATATATATGTCATTATCTATGTTTTGAAATAAACAATATAAATATCAAATATTTTGAGTTGTTTTTTTATTTCTTAAAGCCTACAATGACTATTTTTGATTCTAGTGTCTGGAAAGGATTCCATCATAAACGAATTTTTTTTTACCCCAAATTACTGAAATACCAATATTCTAATAGGGGAATTGATTCTAGAACATAAATATCTGGTATCGGAAGAATCAATATTTTAGTATCAATCCTAACAACAATAATAACCACTTGTTTTCTTGCTTCAGCACACCCACTACCCGCAGTATGCAGGTATAGGGGCAGCTGGCCGATCTTTAAGGGGTCCGTACGGGGATTCCCTGCTGGAGTTTGACAACAGTGTAGGCCACCTGGTGGAAACTCTGGAGAGGACAGGAGTGATCAACAATACATTGGTCTTCTTTACATCAGACAATGGGTTGGTTTTCAGTTTATTATCATATTTGTTGCTAATCTATGAACTGTATTTATTGTTATTCCATTTTGGTATCTCATTTAATGAGCTTAAAAAGGTGACTGGACTTCTTTATGTTTAAATCTTTAAAGATCAAAGAACACTAATTCCAATCTTTTTTAAACTCTTAAGACTACTATGACGTGTATGACTGAGACATATTTCATTCAGTAACTTAAAGACAACAATGAAGAGAAATGCACTAGAGTTTTGGAGTTTAATTCCTCATGCTGACATTTAACCACCCTCCAGAAAAAATATTTTTCCTCTGTTCAGTAGTCAAGTTTCTAACAGTCTTTGCACTCTTGTGATAATATTGCATTTATCATGTTTTATTAAATGGTATCTGTTTTCTTTCTCTGCATGTAGGCCTGAACTGATGCGCAGGTCCCGTGGAGGCATTGCTGGTCCTCTGAAATGTGGCAAAAGTACCACATATGAGGGAGGCATGAGAGAACCTGCCATCGCCTACTGGCCGGGAATCATCAAACCAGGTCAGGACATTTTAGTGGTCTGCAAAAAGTCTAGACTACATTATCCTTCAAACACTAAAAATCCTGACCCATCCTTGATCTTGCCACACAGTTTGGTTATATTTAGTTTTACCTGCATGGTTTTTGGTGCCAGACAACTTGATCACCATTCAGATGGTAAGATCAGAAATTGCTATAAATACCATTTACAGCCAATACAGCATTTCAGGCTGTTGGTTGTGGTGCAGTGGTGTGAGAAATACGTTTGGCACCTTAGTACTAATTGAGCATATGTCAAAGCCTTTCTGCGATCAGAACCTCTGAAGACTGTTTGCAGCACCCTGTGTAATCTAATGTATGACTGTAGTTCTGAAGGTGTTGTTTGTTTGTTTATTCCATGAGCATTGCCTCTCTCTTTTTCCAGCATCAAAGTATACTATAATGAAAACAAAAATGTAGCCTTTAGTGATTCTTTTTTTGAACAAATTGTTTGAAGGTGTTACTCATGAGATGGCCAGCACTCTAGATATCCTCCCCACATTGGCGCGCCTGGCAGGAGCTGAACTACCACAGGTGATGCTGGATGGGGTCGATATGACGGATATCCTCGTTAAACAAGGAAAGGTAGGAGCATTGTATTTAAAGTTGTGCAAACACTCAAATAATGAAAAAACCAAGCTCATGTGTGTATTTTCTCTGTGTTTTACAGAGTAAAAGGGAGACCGTGATGTTCTATCCTGTAAATCCCAGTGAAGACTATGGCCTGTTTGCTGTAAGGCTGGGGAAGTACAAGGCCCACTTCTATACACAAGGTACTTATTAATTATTACATGCTCACACTGTCAAACTTTAGCTGGTCTTGACTCCTGCTTGTTCACTTTTGTACATCAGGTGCTTTCCATAGCAGTACTACACCAGACAAAGACTGCTCAGCATTGCGCAAGACTCACGACCCTCCTCTGATATTTGATCTGGAGGCTGACCCATGTGAGCTCTATCCTCTATCAGTAGATACACCTGACATCCAATCTGTGCTGCAACAGGTCAAGACAGTTAAGGAGCAATTTGAATCCTCCATGGTGTTTGGAGAGAGCCAAATGGCAAAAGGAAAAGACCCCAGCCTCGAGCCTTGCTGCAACCCTGAGTGTAGCCCCAAACCTAGCTGCTGTCAGTGTTGATGAGAAACATTGCTGCAGCTCCTAATGACAATAAAGAAAGGGAAAGTTGAACTGCAGTGCTGCTCTCTTGTAGAGAGTGGAGTTTTAATTGCTAGAAATTAAGAAGCAGTGTAAAGGCAATGTGCTTCCTTAGTGAGGAGATGATCTTCCAAGATTTAATACTGTCTCAATTCAGAAATAATGTTTAACAGTGTACTGTATTTTCTTTCTTCTATGCTTTGAGTATTTTATTCTTTGATTTTTTTTAAAATTTATTTCCACTTCGGGAATTCTTTGTAAGCCCTTTTCACTCACACAATTAGGATTTAACCAAACAATGAGGACAACAATAAAGGTTCAGACATCAAGCATATATTTTATTCATAAGACCAAACCCATGACAAGGCGAATGATTTTTTTTTCTTTGTTTTCCCTTGAACTTTACAAGTCCTTGTTTTTAAAGATACAAGATAAGATATGTTTGTTCTGTCACATACTCTTTTGCTCTAGGTATACAGTGAAGAATCCTGTTAAAGTAATAAAGTCAAAAGTTGATTTAACTGTTGAAGTACTTCTGAGCGGCTATATTGGACTAGATCTTCAGTGGTTGCTCTTGTGTAGCTGTGTGAAAAGAAGTATTTTAACTAGGCTGTAACAAGATAGAAAAACAGAATCAGAGGCAAGTAGATACAGATCAGAGATGGGTCACACTGTTGGAGCTCAAATGCGATTACTATAATCGGCAAGACACAATAATAGTTTTCCAGTGGCAGCTGACTGAGTCACTATTCAGCTCTAACAGCAGATTGGTCAGTAGTTTGGTTGTGTGTCACACACTAGTGATGTCACATTTCACAAATGTGCCCTAAACGTGCTGCTGCTGAAGCCTGTTTGTAGAGAGTTATGGAGTCTTCAGGAACCTGAATGCCAGCTGTGTGACAGACTGAGATTACACCGTGTGTTAAAACATGAAAAGACACTGAAATAAAATTATTGCAGATCACAGATATTTGTGTGTTTTTCGTTCAGGGGTTTTCATCTGCTCGTGATCTTTTTTAAACTTCTTTTTAATTCATGTACATATTCATTTTCATAACATACTCAACATAAAGGACACAGCACTATCATAGATTTGCTATTGTATATACACGATCTAACTGACAGCAATACATATGTAGATAATACCCTCTCTCCTGCCATGTCAACTTTCAGTGAATCTTTAACACTGAAATCCTGCAAATAGGATGTGTTTTTTCTGCTGGACTGACTGAAAGCAGCATAAAAAGATGCTAAACAGTGTCAGAGAGAACAATGGGGGTGATTGGGGAGGTGGGCTTCAGCTACTCCCACCTCCATATAAGGTGCTTGACTGCAAGCCATGGTTTGACGCTCCAACCTCCTTCATTCACCTATTGTGTGACAGGTGAATGAAGGTATAATTAAACGTGGAAACGCATCACTCTCCTTGTTCACCATGCTTAAACATTAGATAAATGTCCAACCATTAACAAAAGTGTAAATCTGACATTTTAAAGGTTTGACTCCACTGGAATACCACGTATCAGCAGGACACTCCCCTATCAATCGATCTAGTCATTCCTTTTCCCTCATTGAAACTGAAATGGAGACCAGGAAAGCACTGAAAGGCAGAGTTAAACAGTCAGAAATGTGAAAATATGGCTTTTCAGAGGGCCTTAGCTTTCTTTCATCTAAAAGTGGCATCAGCCATATAAAGCACACACTGATCTAATATTTTGCAACTGTACCAGCTGGATGACTTGCTATTGAAGCTCTAAGAGCAGTGCAACTTTGAGAACAGGAGAGAAGTAAATTTGCTCTGTCATTCAGATTTGCTGAGAGTTACTGTCCCTAAATCCAAAATGAATATATCTGCAGAGCAAATGACATTCAAAGTTCATCTGAAGTCAACTCATCGAACCGCTCTGAAAACTGCAGTTAATCCTGTCAGAGCGATACATCAAAAGCAAGAACAAAGTTTCCCACCTTCAGTCTCAACTGTGAGCATTTCTTAATTAGTCTGAATGAGGCGCCTGAATGTCTACTCTCTATACATGTATTTACAACACACTACGATTTGTACACAACACAGGGGTAAGCTTGGACCAAGGACCGCTCGCTGTACTCTGTCTCTCTCTACTTTGCTCCAATGTCACTATAAGTATAAATTAAATGACCTGTTTTTCAGTATTGAACAAAAACATATATACAGTTAACTCAAACGCCGACGTCTTGATTCGACACCATTCCTTTACTGATTGTTGAGCTGCTTGCCATTCACTTGGATATGTGTATTTCTTGGTGTGTCTGTGTGCAGTAATCCTACTAGCCATGCATTGAAAAGTGATACAGCAGTAGTAGGTACATTGTTTTCATCTCAAAAGAAGAATCTTGAAATAAACAGGTGCTCAGCATCTTAATTTTTATATCATAGAAAAAGATTAACTAAACAGGCAATCAATCCATTGAGATCATGGAAATAAACAAAGAGAAAGGGATGAATGAAATCAGTCAGATGTCTAGCATACTGTAGAAATGAAGATCCCAGGTTTAGAGGGACAGAAGAGTATTTTACAATGGAGCGAAAAAAGAAAATCCCCACTGACAATGCCCTCTGGTGGCAAAATTGATGAACATACACAAGCTGTGGAGGAAGAAAGTTGTCATGGCAACATTTCTCACTCCAGGTAGATGTCCTCAGTGGGGCAGGCGTATTCCAGATGCTCTTGGTAGTACTCCTGGAAGGCTCGTCTGCAGAAAATACAGACATATGAGGACTAAAGATTTACCTGTGAGATAGTATTAAATAATTTTAGATTCAGTTTTGTACGGCTGTTTAGTGTTTCTGATGTTTCACAATGTTTGTGTGAAAGACACAAAAACAGAAGTTGTTTTTCACAAATTCTGGTTGACTTAATGGTGAGAATCTGATGGATGAAAGATTTCTGCCACCTCCTCTTAATCCAGCCTCAGAGAGTGGGCTAATGTGCATCTTTAATTATTCAAACACATTGTGGCTGAATAATACATGAGTAATTCTGCTGCCATTTAACCCTATACAGGTACACACACATATGGCTAGTGTGCAAATAACAAAAAAACCCCAAACTGGATTGCTGTCAAGCATTCTGCAAAAGAAATTTGTAATAAAATGCACTTTAATCCAGACTTTGAGATCAGATTCCAGCAAAGATATGTGCAAGTAGTAGCTGAATAGTCATTTTTATTACTTAAATATGTCAAATTAAGCACCGTGGCTTCTACTGTAATATATACAAAAAATGCAAAGATCCCTTAGTTTGAGAACTTAAACGGTCAAAATTTTGTGTTTTTTGAGAGTTATTTTCTAATGATTTACTTTAATTTTATTTATTTATTTAATGTATTTGTTTTTTTAGTTAAAATACATAACAAATTGGGGGTTTTTTTCTTCTTTTTTTTTGTAGCTACGGCCCTCAGCGGGTGTGGAAATGGACATACCCGACACATTCTGCTACAGGTCGCATTGACTCCTGGGACACAAACACATGGCAAGCAAATCTGTTCAGCATTGGGTGCTTAGTGATGAAGCCAAAGTAGCTGCAGAGAGAACAAAACAGTGTGATGCAATCAGTCGGATGTTACACTGTACGGTGGTAGCAGGATGGGCAGAAGATGGATGTTTGATTACCAATTGTTCCTCGGATGGCATCCACAGAATGAGATGTTCTTCATCTGGAAGAAGTGACTACATCTGTCATACTAAATATAGACAGAGACAAAAAAAAAAAGTAGAGTTCAGTCACTGATGAAGCAGTGCAACATAATCCCAAAGCAAAGGGACAACCGATTACCTGAGTAATCATGTCATTTATGTTTATTTGTCTAATACCTCATCAAGGGATTCATATTCATCCTCCAGGCTCATAATCAGTTTGACTCCTTGCAAGCTAATCTCCAGCTCACATAGAGAGGGAGGTCGCACATGTACCGTCCGTTTTCTCGATATTGCAATCTAACACAGAGAGAAACCACATTTGTATCCTGCCCATAGTAAACAATCCATAATAGTAAAAGTGTAAATGTGCTTTTCTTACCTTCTGCATAGCAGCACAGAGAATGCCGTTGCCTTGGTGATAAGGTACCTCAACAGACCCCAAAAACTGCACGCTGAAAGTTTCAATCCACGCTGGATTCCTTTTCATTCCTACGGAGTGTAATATGCATAGAAAATGTGATCGTTCTGTGTGTTTCGAATAAAAAAGCAAAAAAAATAAATAAGCCGCTGTATTCTTGCACTCACCCAGCAGCTCTTTGGATTGACCTATGACCTCATGAGCATAGAAGGCAGGGAAGATGCCCCTCTCCCCTGTCCGCATGTTATAGCCTCTGTACCAGTAGTCGTCCTCTTCTTCCTCCACGTATAAGGGATCATCCACATCCAGCTCCAGCTCATCTGCATGCCTAGGAATGAACCTGCAGAGGGCAGCAGAGAAGTCAAGGAAAAAAAAGGAAACTGCCTTTGTAAAAAGATGTTTTCTTACATGATGTTCCTGCTCCTATAAACCTGAGTTATTTTGATCTTTTATGGGTTTTAGGTGACTCCCTGTGGGAGGCTTTGATGAAACAGCTGGGAAAGAAAGATAATAGGGTGGGTAGAGGAAGGCAAAGAGTTGTAAATATGGGGTATTTTGAATGAGACCTATGGTTAAAAAAAGTGAAATTATTTGTACACAACATGTACTGTGTAATACCGAGGCACTGTTTGCCTTTTCTTTTCTTGTCGTTGTCTTTATGGTTGGCAAAGAGACGCATGTGATGTCTTTGTCTTCCTCCCCAAAATAATTAGTGTTGCCCAAAAGTTGTTTCTGTTCATCTGGACACGTTTTCAGTGGGAGAAACGTTTCGTCACTCACGTGATTTCTTCAGTCTCAGCTGACTGCAGGTTTCCCCAATCTTATAAACAGTACATTTGCATAATGATTTAAACTATCACCACTGAAGGAACAATGGGCTGGGAGGTCAGCCCATTGGGAGGTTGACCTCCCAGCCCATTGTTCCTTCAGTGGTGCTAATTTCAGGCTTGAGTTTGTTTTACCTGTAGACTGCTCTGTGTGTCTGGTCCCTCTCTTCTCCATTGATGGTACAAGAGAAAAGTCCAAAGGATTCTGTGCCTGCATGGGAAACAGATATGACTGAGATTATTTAAAAAAAATGTTGTTTTTTTCTGTAACCTGTTGTTTGTTGAGGAACATTTATTATGCAAATCTGTAAGGTGAGCTCTAAATGAAGGGTAATGGATTATATCAAAAATGCAATGAAAATGGGGCTGTTATAATGAGCTTTTTTATTATGCAAATCACCCTTTATTAGAGATATAAATCTTGAGACAAGAGGTCTGCCTGATAATGTTCTGGTAGAGCCCTCCCATCAGTCGTGTGTGGGCACCCTGCCATATTTAGATCACATCTTAGTATATCATTTTGACAGTGATGAGTTGAACTCTAATACATTATTCATTCTAAGGGCAGGCTGTGAGTGGATAATTTTAGAAATAATGCTGAAGGAGTCAGGATTTTTGGACAGAGCCAGGCCAACTGTCCCCCCAACCTCCCCCCTTTTCTTATCCTTAATGTAAGATGACACCCACCGGAGCATCATCTCATTTTTAGGGGTAATATTTTAAAGCAGTCTCGATCTTCTCTTTTACCTCTCGGGAAGAGATAAGAATGAACACTTTCTTAAAATAAGAGAACAGAATTGCGTATGACTTACTGGACGAGCGGGAGGTGCTGTTGACAAACACATTGAGAAATTTCTTGGAGAAAGGGAGGTCAGCTTCGGGAGAAGAGTCTTCAGAAGAGCTCAGAAGCTCTGGCCTCACTTCCTCCTCATCATCATGACCATAGTCCACGTTAGCAGACCCCAAAGGCTCCTCATCGCAAAGAGTTGAAAGCTCACTGTCATCACTCAGAACAGAAGTGCACCTGAGAAGGCAAGTTGAATCCCAATTTAAGGCGTAATAAACATTTGTAATGCAAGTTTATGTTAATATAAGATGCACAATAAGGAAAATTGTTCCAATTTCATAACTAAAGGACAGATTTTTGTGTCAGACTCAGTAAACACTCAATTTACTGGCTTTCAAACATATTATCAGATCATACCTTTTAAGGCTGACCAATTCCAGTGTAGTATTCTCATCCACCACTAGTGTGTACTTCATGGAGTCATAGGCAAGTCCATCGTCTTCATTTGACTGCCTCAGAGCCAGGTCTTTCTCACACAGTGGGAGGTCATGATCAGGTAAGGGATGATTCTGCACGCTGGAATCAATGGGTGGTGAACTGTCCAGCTCTAAGTCGCTACCTCTACGGGACTGCTTCCTTAAGCCACCTAGGAATGGATAAGAGTCTGCATCGTCCTCTTCTTCATCATTGTCTGTGGAATAAGTGAGGCTGAAGCATCGGTTAGTCTGAGCACTGGGTATGTCGAGTGTCAGGCTGTGTTTGACTTCTGTGATACGCTCGAGGGAGGCTGAGGAACGGCTCGTTGGCTTGGGCTCCGTTTCTCGTCCTTCATCTTTGTCGCTGATCACACTCTCACTAAGGCTGGGTGAGTCGAGATCTTTCCTCCCCTCCAACATCATCAAGTCGTTATTGGGCTCAGGATCATCTTCTTGTCTCATTGCATTCTTAGATGGTTTATCTACAAAGTTCTTGTCACAGTCTTTAGTAGTATGCAAAGAGCTGTTTGCACAACGCTCTAAAATCAGTGGGGTTATGGTATCAGCGGTTGGATTGCTCATATAGAGATGAGAATTTATCACTGTAGCTCCTTTTGAAGACTGCATGTCAATACTTCTTGATTCTTCACTTTCTTTGTCTCTTTCCTGTGATCCATTCATTCCAACTTTCTTAGCTTGGTCCTCATCATTGAAGCCATCTCCATCTCCAATGTCGGAGGATGGTGAGATGGTATCAGACACAGACACTTTCCTCTTGAAACACTCCTCAGGACAGCTGATTGGGTAGGAGCCCTCTGAAATCATCCTGTTGACCAAATTGCTAAGCAGCCATGGAGAGTCCGAGTTCTCACTCAGGTCATCTTCGCTTTCAGATTCAGACTCTCCTTCACTTCCATCATAATCATCTGAGCTTGGCATTAGCCTGGGCCCCACTGGCAGGTAGAAGGAGCGTTTGAAGCTCTCTAGGCTGTGATCTGGTTCTATCTGCAGCACCATCTGTCTGGAGAGACTATCCTCACTGCATTGAGCTGGAGGAAGAGTCTCATCTGGGTCAGCTTGGTGCTCGCAGGGCAGGTCTTCATACACATTCTGCAGCCCTGTAAGAGCTTGACCATCATCGTAGGCCTCATGGGGTAAGATGGGTGAATCAATGGGAGATGGTGTAGCAATTGTGGGTGAAGGTAGTGGGGATGGAGAGGGTAGAGGAGAGCCTTCTTTGATTGGATCTGGCTGACCTAGAAGTAGAGATGTTTTCAGACCAACAATTCCACTGTCCTGCTCCAACTCTGTGTCTGGATCCAGTTCCTGATCTGACGTAGGTGAACTGGCCTCCTCGATGGAGTTGGTAAGGTGAGATGAGCGTCCACTACTACTTTCATCACTGGTCAAGTCCAGCTCTGTCTCTGAGATTGATGAGATCATGTTGGAGACAACGGGACCACCACAAGCAAATGCTGCTTCCAGCTCCCCTTCAATGTCAGAATCAGAGCCTGGAGAGCTGAGGTCTTTGTCCTGGTCTGAAGTCACATAACCCCGTTGGTTCATATCTGCTATTCCTGGGTCTGAGGATGGAGAGGTGGAGTCGTTAGCTGCTGCCTCCACATTAGACGCTTCTTGAGCATCTGAACTGTTGGACTGGTCGATATTTTCTGAGCGGCTAGATGAAACATAACTAGAGAAGGAAGCTAGCTCAGAGGGTTCAATGGAGGGGAACTCCACATATGATGAGTGATTCTCCTTACAAACCATATCGTAGGCCTCCTTACACATAAACTCTACGTCAAAGTCCTTCTCCAGCTCCTCGTCAGACAAGGGTGTATCTGCACCATCGTTAGCTCCAATGGGTGCAGTGGATGACAAGCAGCGGCTGGTTCCATCTGGATCTAGGTCATTCTCTGGCTCCATACCTGACTCACTGGTGATGGTGTAGGTATCAGTAGCACGCCGGTTTGAGTGCTTGTGGTTGTGGTCGCTGTTGAGATCGTGGTCCACCTCTGTGTCCGAACACTGGGAATGCTCATCTACGGAGGGTGCTCTGGTTGTCTGTACTGAGGGATCAGCCTTTGGATCAGTAGCATCACGAGAACATGGGTGAGACTTATGTTGACCAAACGAGCCTATGATGACAGGTGAAAAAAAAAACAGAGATTAGAGGCTGGTACGTGATTTTGAAGTTAATTATGGTGAGATTGCATAATGAAATAAGCTGACATGTGAGAAGAGTTTACAATTAATGAGAGCAGATGAGAATAAAGCAAAAAAAAACCAATGATTGTCAATGTAAAGAAATCCACAATGAGCTGAAAATGGAAAGCAGCATGAACAAGTTCAGCAAAAGTTTCATTGTCAAAACCACACAGAAATGTAATATATATATATATATATATATATATATATATATATATATATATATATATATATATATATATATATGTTTTTTTTTTTTTTTTTTTATTAAAAAAATGTGATTTGGTTCATGAGAATCAGCATACGAGATTTTTGCTGCTCTTGTGCATCACTGAAGTCAAATTCACATCACAATACAGCACTAAATAGCAGTGATCAATGAGATGATCTAAACTTGCTGAGCTGGCCTTCTTGTTACCGTATTCGGGCCTCTCTCGCCTGTTGCCCTCCATGTCGCAGAGGAGGGGCCTATGAGGAGACTGGGGGTTTCCGCCCTCCCCTGTCTGATTTAGTGGAGTACCTTTGCTCTGGGATCCTGGGACCTGGGATATTGGAGAGGCTGGGCACTGGCCTGTCACATGGCTACCATCCTCCAGACATGAGTGGGTTGGAGACAGACGACCTGGAGGTACAATAGATTTTTATCCCCTGTGTGTTATACAGTTCATAATAGTATCTGAATAGAATTATCATGTGGAACAATTACTAAACAAAAATAGCATTAAAATCCAGTAGGACGGTCTTTCTATAGGATTAATAGATTAGCCTATTATTTAATATTAGTTATACGTTTTAAAGCTTATACAAAGAATATATTTGTTTTGTGAAATAGAAAGCCAAATAAAAATATAGAAGAAAACATACAGTATAAAGTCACAGCATTTTTTTTTTCAAATAAATAACTAATGATGTTCTAACCCTGTGAGGCTGGGTTGCGCAAAGAGTCCTGCCAGCTTCCTTTCTTTGGGGATAGACTGCTATTGTTGTTCAGTGAATCCTAAAGATGGCAGAGAGACAAACACTATTGTTAGTGATAAATTGCAAACAACTATTTCAAAACACATGTCAAACAGTTTGTTGATGTAATGTGTTTGGAATCAGAGCCTCAGTATGCTTACCTGCGACACAGCAGTGGTTAGGTTCAGTGTGGTGGGTCTGCTCTTTATGGTGCCAAGAGTAGGAGAAGGAGGAGGGGAGGCTGAGGGGGAGGGAGGTGCATCAGGATCAACCTCTTCATCCTCTTCTTCTTCCTCCTCTTCATCTTCATCTTCATCATCAATCATCTCAAACTCTTGAAAGTCGTCCTGAAAGGAGCAGACTGGGTGGTGTATGTCATTCTTCTCCAGAATAAGGGAGTCCTGAGACACACAGAGAGAGAGAGTGATCCACATCTTTATTATCAGCGATATTATTAAAGCATCAGCTGTTCTGACAACAGAAAAGAAACAAGGAGGAGAACAGGCCTGTCTGAGAAATCAGTAAAATTAGAGGAGCAATATCAAGGAAAGAGAACTAAACATATACCAACACCAGCAGTGATCAGCTCCCATGCACACTCATGAATACATGAATGTGTGTTTGTACATAAACCAAAGAAGTTAAGTGTGGCCCTCAACAATGTTTTGTGCAGCATTTTTTTAAACATTATAGAGTATTTTATGATTTTTTTAATATAATAATACAACAAAGAAAAATCATTTTATAAGGAATTATTACAGTTTTGTATACATAAAAACTATAGCTTGCAAAGCATGCAAAAAAAAAAAGTCCATAATTAAGGCTAAATCTTCACTCATAATCCAAAGTTGAAATGTCAGCTGACATTGTTGGGCTTACCTTTTAGAATATGTTTGTTTTTTTAATGATGAGAACTCAAAATAATTATTTTAGACCTGGATTAAGGGTTTGTCTAATGGGGTGATTTGAAACAAAGAGAATATACATGTGCTAGAGCTGTAAAGGAGCACAACAGATAAGCTTTACAGTATGTTTCAATCTTATTTTTGAGTCTTCAGACCAGTTTTTGCATAGATGCTTTTAATGATTTTCTTTGATTTCTTTTTCCTGTGTGAACAGATGATTCTACAGCATTCCAGAAGATTATTGATGGCTACTGAGATATTTAACCATATAGTGGGTGTGTATGTACACTTTTTATACTTTTTTCCAAAATAAATTCAGATTTTTTCACACAGTTCTTTTTTCTAAGTCATTAAAGACATATTCTGCACAGTTATTCCACCCTGGAAAAGGAACAGCTCAAAGAAATCACTAAAAGCCTAAAATTAATGACATTAAGGCACATGATAAACATTTGACCACAACTGTACAAAGTCACAATGCAAAACATTTTCAGAAAGTCAAACAGCAGACCAGTAAAGTCGATGAACTGCTCAAAGAACAAAGGGGAGACGTAATGCAATGATTAAGGATAAGGAGGGGTGGGGGCCGCTGACATGAAAGTGGATCAATCAGATGCGTCTCAGGTTTCAAGTTTACCGGAAACCAATGTAGTAAATGACTTTCAGGTTTCATAGGCTACACATTCATTGGCCTGCTTGTGTGTTTTGCTATACGTTCCAATATGTACTGATGGAGCAAAGGTAATAATACAGGCTTAACTACTAAACTATGAGACTAATTCTCGAAGGGCTGTCGTATGAACATACATTTTAACATATTTTAAGTATTTTTTAAATAATATAAATGCCTCAAGTAGGACTCGAGGCTACTCAACTACAATCATCTCTACAAAATATTTCCCTAAGGAACTAGAACAACTGAGTAAAAAAACCAACACTCATGCAAGTTTTTAAAAAAGAGCATGATCACTCCACCAAATATTTGTGGGTGTTTCTTTTTTGGTTTTTTGTTTTGTTTTAATCATCTCTCCCCTGCTTTGAATTTTATAATGGAGTTCCAAGGATTGATTTGCCTGCTTGTTTATTTTGGACAGCACAGCAGTTTCTCCACCTCTCAGTGCAGTCTGTTTAATGGAGGAATCAAAGCTCACTCTCTCATCCATCTACCGCTTACAATTCTGCTGATGCTGGATGCAGCCACTTTGTGCCACAGCGACTGAAACGCACACTCAGTCTATACCCATCAAGTACACGTGATATTGCATATCAACATCTAATTAACATATCTATTTTTGCATGAATGATCTATTAAGATGCGATCAAATGTTTGCAGCAAACACTGAACCATTACTATCCATCACTGAGGATATGTGACCTATAACTCCATGAGTGTGTAAAAATCTACAGATTCATCAGTGAGCTGTGAAAATGTCACATCTGCCAGGGAAAATACTTCCTGCTGTCAGGAGACAAGGCCACCTGACAGACAGGCAGGTAGAGCAAAAAAAGAAAAACTATAAATAAGAGTTGTACGTTGGCGGCATTCAATCTCCATGGTCTTCAGTTCCCAAGGCCATCCCCACTCACCCTTTGACTGTCCCTCCCCTGTCACTCAGCAGACTTGAGCAAGCATGCCCTCATTCATAGTCATGTTAAACAGCTCTGTTCTTACATAGCAGTTACCAAAGAAACATAGCGGTTACAAAAAAAATAGTTGGAGAAAATAAGCTTTTTGATCTCTAATTAAGAGACGAGAGCCTTGTTCAGCATGGCTAACTCTATCTACTGATTCTGCTGGTGCTGCATATCAGAAGATCAGTAAGATGGCAGCTCCATTTTAAACTAATTCCCCAGTGGAGTGAAAGGAAGCTTTGGGTTTCATGGAGCTGTGCACTATCATGACTAATGACAGCAGAAACTATAAGAGAAAGTTATCATTATAGAGTCACCATTGTAGAGGTGTGGAAAATTAAGAGGTCATCAGCAACCTATAGAAGGCATGTATCTGATACAAATCTAAGATAATTAACACTAGCTCCCTAAATGTTTAGGGCATGCTGAACCTTTATTCTTTGCCCAGAATAAATTTTCATTTGGTTTTGGGATGAATTATGTATTTAGAAGTGTCTCTTTTCATCTATACATTCCTTTAAAGTATAAAAAGACATTTCTTTTCCACAGGCACAACTGTAAAAGTATAGAAAAAAGCCATTTCTCCTATCTAGAATAGAATAGAATAGAATTCAACTTTATTGTCATTGCACATGTCACAAGTACAAGGCAACGAAATACAGTTTGCATCCATCCAGAAAGTGCTTTAGCCATGATATAGATATATTACAAAATATATATTATCAGTAATATAGATATATAGATATATTACAGAAATGGGTCTGTTATAGGTATAAGGGTACAAAATATGGGTCTATTATGGGTATGTTACAATGTACACGGTATGAAGGTATGCAATGAATATGCTATAACTATAAGTATGTACAGGCTGTCTGTCTGTCTATCTAATTTTATCTGTCTGTATGTGGGTGCATGTAAAAGTGTATGACACATGATGGACTCCATCTTTCAGTGTATCATTTATATTTCCACATTTTAAAATCAGAGTTGCATCACAGCTGAGACACAGGCACCCCTGCTCTGTCACATACTGAATTATGCATGTGCTCATGCCATTCAATCAGGGGCTCTGGAGAGGCAGAGATGCTATTAGAAGGACAGAAAGTCAAGAGTCAGGAACAACGCGAGGCAGAAAAGAGTTGTGTGTTTGTTTGGGTGATACACAAATAAAAGGTTTGGGATTGTGGTCGCTCTTGTTTGAAAGCTTGAAAGAATACCATCAAAGTGAACCAATAGTGACATTAAAGATTGTGGAAACAGACAACTAGGGTCAAAAGCGCTGTAGAATTTTGACATCTGGTTGCGAATAACTGCTTCCTCGATCAGAAATCACATGTGTCTCGTTGATTTGGTCACGTGTGTGTGTGTGCCTACCACAAACCCAAAGTGTTCTGCAGATTAAGACTTGAACACCATAACAAATTAGAATTAATCAGAGTGGGGGATTGGGGCCGCAGGATAATCTCACTGTTCAGATTGGCTGTTCGTCATAAACATCAAAGACGTGCTGCCCAATATGAGCAAATCGTGCTGACATCAAAACCAAAAGCTTATTTCTTCATCAGCACAGTGTGGTGCATGAGGAAGAGACTGATGTTTCTGCTGATGAGGAGCTGCCAAACTGTCATACACCCTACTGATGCAGGCAGAATCAAACACCATGTGAAGCACGATGTGCATGAAATTCTCTCTCTTGCCCTTCTTTCTTTGTTATCTACACATACACAAACACTCAAAGGGCAACTGGGTGTGTGTCCAATCTATCCTATGTCAGCAAGATTACTTCCTTTGGGCAGTGATGTAACATAACGAGGACCGACACTGTCTCTGGCCTGTGCTTTCTTGTTTGTGAACTGAGCAGTCAGGGCTTCTGCTGTTTTGCATCTGATGTCCTCAAGATCCAAACCATTTTTAGGTATACTCCCAAATGTAATTATCACGTACTTACAATCGACCCACACACTCAGCAGCTTAACTTAACAGAGACTATAATTATTATTCCAACAGAATGTCATGACCTCATCATGACCTCAATAAACAAAATACCAGCTGAAAATATTTTGATGAAAAAATTACAAAGAAAACAAAATATTGTTTCAACTGTACCAAATGTAAAATGTGTGAACTGTTAAACATTAGGTCTCTCTCTCTTCTAAGTTCATGGTAGTAAGTTGTTAAATACCTACACCACCTTCCGAAAACCTGATTACACCAGGATGAATACGTTAATTTAAATGAGTCAGCACAACCAAAAGTCATACTGTCAGAATCCTCAAAGCACAGGCCGAGGTGGAGGAATGGCAGTTTGTTGTAGCCTAACAATAAATCAAAGACCCAGACACTTATTATTCATTTGAAAACTATTAGCATTGCTTTGGAAAACACGCAAAAAAAGATCAATTTTAGCTGTTATCTATCGTCCACCTGGCCCTTATTCAGAGTTTGTATCAGATTTCTCAGACTTTTTATCTGATTTAGTGCACAGATCAAAAAAAAATTCTTAATATAGGAGATTTTAACATTAATGTAGATAAAATAACCGCCTCCATTTTATTTATTTGTTTATTATTATACTCAATTGTCTTTTCTTAAACTGTAAATGAGCAGTTTTAATCATTATCGCATATTGTCCTGACGTGTAGCAGACGAAATGTTTTTCCCACTAAAAACACTACGTCCAGATGAATAGAATCAACTTCTTTGGGTTTATCTAGTAATGACTTCATGAATGACATATCAGTAAGTACAGTAGCTTCAATACTACTAAGTCGTGATCATCTACAGAAGAATGAAGAGTTTCACCTAGGATTTAGGGTTCACCGTAGCACAGAAGCAGCACTAGAGAAGGTTATAAATGATCTTCTCATGGCTTCTGACAGTGAACACATCTCCATACATGTCCTGTTAGACCTCAGTGTAGGATTCAGTACTTGTGGTCATATCTAATATTTTAATACAGGGACTAGAACACACCGTTGGTATTAAAGGAAATGCACTACAATGGTTTGGATTGCATCTATCTCATAGATTCCAATTTGTTCACTGAAATGGGGAGTGTTCTTCACACATGAAAGTTAGCCATGGGGTTCCACAGGGTTCTGTACTGGGATCAATACCTTTTTCATTATGCTTGCTTTATTATCTAATATTACTAGAAAATACTGCATACAGATGTTACCCAGTTATATTTAACAATGAGAGCTAGATGACATAAATTAGTTGCTTAAACTATAGAAAAGAAATAAAGGCCTGGATGTCCTGTAATTTTCTTCTCCTAAATTTAAATAAAACTGAACTTATTATATTTGGCCCTAAAAATCAGGACAATCAGCATTGTGTCTAACCAGATACTTACTCTGGATGGCATTACCTTGGCCTAAAGTAACATTGTGAGGAACTTGGGAGTCATCTTTAACCAGGATATGTCCTTCAATGCCCATATAAAATGTTATGTAGGACTGCTTTCTCTTTATAATTTCCAACATTTCTAAAATTGAAATTCAAAACTAGTTTATGGATTTCATCCTGTCTATGGTGGACTACTAAATTGATCATTATTGGATTGTCCTAAAAGTTAACCTAAAGAGCTTCCAGTTAATTTAAAATGCTGCAGTGAGAGCAGCAGTAGGGACAAGAAAGCAACATCACATTTTTCCCATACTGGCTTATCTTCATTGGCTCCCTGTTAAAGAATTCTGATAGAGGTTTCCTCCTGTTAAAATTGAGGGTTTTTTTTTTTCATGTTGCAAAGTGCTTTTTCATATGGGATTGCTTGGCTGTTGAGGTTTTCTCCCGAATACTGTAGGGTCTTTACCTTACAGTAAAGACTGCCAGGTAAAGACCTGGAGGTGAGTGGCACCAAGTAAACAAACCTTTGTGTGTGCATGTGTGAATGCGCGTGCGTGTGTGTATCTATGACATCTTTGAGTAAAATCCACTCTCTGAAGTCTCCTTCTCTGGAGGTCTTCTTAGATGTTATGCAAAGACACCTCTCTTACAGAACAGCTTTGCCAACTCTTCACATAATGTGTTTTGTTGGTGGATTAAAGTAGAAAGAGCAAAATCTAGCACAGATTTATGCCAGGAGCTTAACCCTCAAAACCAACCATCCTGGAGCTAAATCCTCATTCCCAGGCACCTCGGCAGGGAAGAAAGAAAATAAAGAGAGGGAGGCTTTAAAGGGAAAAGGGGCAGAGAATGAGGAGAGAATGTGAGCTCCGTCTCTAAGCAACACTGCGTAGGGAGGGAGGGAAAGACACTTGGGAGGGAGGAAAAGACAGAGGAAAGGAGGTTGTCTCTGCATAGCAGCAAACTGCACTGGGTCACCCACCCTCTGCTGCAGCCATGGCTCAACGCCACCAGCATAAAACATTTATATCCCACAGGATGGACAGAGGAAAATATAGAGGCTGGTGGTATAAGATTAGTTCTTAGAAATGGTGTAATTAAAGCCTAAGCCGTTCTGACATGTCGGATGATACAGCTAATGACTCAATTATTTGCTTATACTTCAGCACAGTCGCTTGAATGTGATCCTTATGGGAACCCCTGCTTTGAATTTCTATTATATGATGAAAGTAGTTCAGAACCAGTATGTATGCAATTTGTTTGACGATAAGTGCAGAATGTAGAGAGTGACTCACTCTTCTAGTGAAACAAAGCTGTTGGAGCTATCATTTTCTTCCTTGTGTATTATAGCTATCTAAGGCATATGGGCATTACTGTAATGACTGCAATTCTGGTGAGGAAGGCTTCCTTTACATACAATTCTGAAGGTACAGAGATGCTTAAATAACAGATCCAACTAAGCTGTTCTGAACATTTAATCCCTATACAAACGAAGTCAGTTTCCACCCTTGATTCTCATAAAATTATATTTTTGTCATGTCATTTTTCTGCTGCTCTCAGCTTCATGTTAGCATTAATCAACTAGGATAAACAGTCTCTAATTGTCTCTTCATGTAATATTTCATTACATTAATTATTTTGCAGATCTAGCACATATGTACATGCACATAACTTTCCTTGAATGTCCTAAAATGGCCATTAAAAAAAAGGGATAAGACTTGCTCTGCTTAACTTGTATATGCAAAAGTGGATATATCAACAGTGATATCGCTCACTGTTTATTGGCTTTGTAAGCTAACATGACCATATTTAGAGAATAGGGTGAAGTTATCAGCTAATGCTGTTTTGTTAGCATGATTCATTGACCGTGAACCAGTCATTGACACGCATGGAAATAACAGTTAGTTATTTCCAAGTGACTAGTAAAATACCTGTTTGATGTCCTTTATGACACTACAAACATTTTATTTAGCAGATAATAAAAATAAATGTAAAAATGCTCCAAAAGGCATCAACACCACTAACACTGATGACCAAAAATGTCTTTTTTAACAGACTGTAAACATGTTTATTCCAGCCACATGTGGTAATCTAAAGAATTATTTCTGTGTCACGAAGCACAGCAAATGAAACATATCCTTAAATGTCTTCAGACAAAATAGAACACACTGTTAAAAAAGAGAAAACAAAAGAATCTCACCTTCTCATATGGGTCAGAATCATAGTTGAGTCCAATCCCACAGTCATCTGTGATTTCAGAGAGATCTTCATCATCAAACTCCTCCAGGCTGATGTCGTGGGCTGGCCTGGGAATACACAAGAGAGGGTATATTCACTGCAAGTTCTGAAAAAGAATACTGATACCTGCAATATGTCTTTTCCATCAGTGAACGGTCCAAAAGGGAATTTCTTTTTGATTCATGCTCACACACTGATCAAGGGGAAACCTGCTCTAACTCATAGGCTGTCAGGCTCTGTCTGCATCTCAAGCTCATATGCTGAACAAAAGCAACCACACAAACACCCGCTATCATCTCTAATTATATAATATCTCATACTAACAAGGTCTGGCGCATTCACTGAATCAAGTGAGTGACAGTGGCAGCACCTAAAACACCCAAATTCAGTGTCAATATTTTAAATTCAGTTAGCTGGGAATGATTGTAAAAAATGTGAGCTTTGAATGCCTCAGAAAGACTCAGAAGCGTTACTCGCTGCTATCTCTTACACCAAGATTTCTAAACTTTCATTTACAGCAGGGAAGTGTATCTCTGTAATGAGCCATGGCTTTCCAAGTTTTCTTGAGCAGACCCTATGCCGTCTTTACTCTATTAGTTACAGCAGGTTTCCAGTTCTACAGCAGCTGGCTTGCAGTGTGTTGAAGGAAATGCTGCATTGCAGCTTTCCTGCAAAGATAAGGACGCTCTACATATTACGTATGAATGCGAGCTTACATCATATAATCATATAGGGGTCCAAAGTACACAATGTCATTGGGTCTGTGGTTCTGAAAGAGGACAGGCTGCTGCACAGTAATACAAAAGAGGTCATGAAAAAGTTAATGCAATCAGGGCTTCCCCTTACTGCTTGCCAGCTTGAATGTGTAATGACTTAAAAAGGGTTATTGGGTTTTTTAACAGGAGAGGAATTTGAACGATGGGCTAAATGTTAGAAAAATCAGTTTGTGGTGAAATACTATTATCCTAAATGAGTTTTCTTAACATATTTTTATTATGGTAGACAAATATTACTATCATAATTAGGATAAGGTGAATGACAAAAGCTTTTGGTAAAGCTGTTTAAAGTACTGTTGATACAGAGGTTCAGACATAATACATTTATTTTTCATTATTGGAAAACTACAGCTGCACAAAAACTAGTGTAACCATGGTGCTGATATGTAAATTTAATCAGATAAAATGGTACTAAAGTGGTCCTTGAAGAGTCCCAACAGTACGGAGAGCTCCTATTAGCAAAATGCTTGAAATAAATTAATAATCATAGGTTTCTTTCTGTCGTTTTGTTTGCTAGAGACGCGACATGAGCAAGAGCATATTTTTTTCACTTGATATGATGCTGAACAAGCAAAAGCATAATCTGAAAACAATTAGAGAAAGCATTTTGCTGAAAGTGCAGAAATTCCATGTGTCCAGTAAGATATCCCAAACAAATTTATAATGTGCTTCATAATAAAGCTTTTGACTTTGTTTCTAAAATGTTATCACAAAAAGTGGTGTGTACTGAAGACCTATTACATGCTGAAGTTATGCATAAAGTTTGTTTTAAGTAGGTGACCCTATCTGAACTGACATGGCTTCATTTTTGACAATTACACTGGTGTGGTAATACACCAGTACAGCTCCAAAGTGAGTTGTAGCCATTAAGAAACGTTGTGTACCACGGAGGGATCACAAGTGTCTTGTTGTTGTTCTGGTGTGGGTGGTGCTTGCCGAAGGAACGGTTAAATAAGAAAACTGCTATCATTTTATCTGAAAAAAAGAACCCATAGCTATAACTCAAAGATGTTGCTTTTGCCTTCTATCAACTTAGGGCTCCTCTCGATACGCGGTAACTGTCAAGCCTTGAGGGGGGGGGGGGGGGGGGGGGGGATGAGCTGCCTTACCGAGAGCGAGCTCTGAAACGTCCAATCAGTTTGCCTCTGTTGATATGTGCACCAATAACTACGCTGATGTAAGGAAATCAATTCTTATGCACGAGACACAACTTTTTTTTGCGAGCAGTAACTAGCTAACTTGCTATATTCTGTTCTACTGTCAATTATTATGTTGCCTAGACTACCTACTATGGAGACATCAACATTGGCACACCCCCCAAAGTCCTTTGAGGTGCTGTTTGACACCAGCTCTGCCAACCTGTGGGTGGACTTAGTCTGCTGTAACACTCAGGCTTGCAGTGAGTGCACGCTTTACTCTGCCACATCCTTCATCAGTCACTTTGTCAGAACACATTTAGTTGTAAAAATCTCCTATGGAAGACTTAAAGCTGATATAGCCTACGAGAGTAAAGGTGGCAGTTGGTCATCTGGTTTCCAAGAGATTACATATGGTCCATACGTGGGATTTAGATTTTCAGTGCAATTCCAGGCATTTATGTTCTTTGCAAAGCATCAGTGTTGGAGTTGATTAAAATTCACCTTCTAAAAATCAAGTGAAACCCAAAAAACGCTCCAATGCATAGAGACATAAACTCCAGATGTATTCCAGATGTATGTCAATTAGAGACAGGTAGAAAATTTGATCCCCAGCAGTCCTCAACCGCCACTGCAAAATGTCTGTATTTCTACCTACCCTATGAAACCCGAAGCCTCGGTGGAGTCTTCAGATGTGACACTGTTAACGTGAGTCAAACCCAAACCACAATATTATATTTTAACAGTACAAACATGTGTGAGGCTGTTCTATAATTTGTTCATTGTAGAAGGTAATTTTGAATTCTGTAGGTTGGTGATATCGTAATCACTAACCAGGTGATCTGATCTTGTTTGAGCAGAGATTAATCGAATGAGATTTTTTTGACCGCATTCTCGGACTATCCCAATCTTTCCATCTCAGCTGGAAGACGGACCCCTCTCATGGACAACATGATTACTCAAAACCTGCTCAGTAGCAAAATCTTTTGTTTCTTCTTGTCTAGGTACAGCTTTGATAACGTAAACATTTGTGCTATATCCCGCCTCAGCTACATTACTTTACATTGCTACTGCGCTTTAGTGGCACTGAACTAATTTTGTTATACAGACAGATAGCAGCTAAGCAGTGGTTTGATTTGTGGTTCAGACGAGAACAGCTGAGTAGTGTGCTCTCTTTCAGAGAATAGACAGTAGCTTGTACCAGTAGTCAGCATCATCTGCTGGACTCAAGCCAGCAGATGACCTACAGGCAGATTGGTGTCCAAGGGTCTGCGCTTTTCAACATTTTGTTCAGACTTTGTTTTTCTTTAAAATAAATTAGGGACACAAAAACCATCTTTTTGCATGCAGATTCCTGATAAACACTGGCTGGTGCTCACAGAGCTGCCAGGCCAGTTTAGAAACCTCAATGCTGACTGCCCCAAACCAAGTGTGAATTACATCATGCAGTGTCATGGAGCCCAATAAAATTAGTATGGATAGGCAGGAAACTTGAACAGACAAACACTCTCTCTTCAGAGTCCAACAATTTGCCAACCCTGCGCTTTTTTATTAGTGCTGCCTCCTCCTGCTTACGTAATTCAAGTAAATGAAAAGCAAATGAAAGAATGCCCACCCATGCCTGTAAGAATGTCCAATGTTTTTGTTTCTTTTTCAACTTTTTACTGCTAATATGAGCAATCGAATCTCCTGTCTGCACCTCCAGCAGAACCAAAATGGATGCCAATACTGCTCTGTCAGTATGACCCCCACTTACCAGCCCTCTCCTAATGGCCAACCCCTGCGGACCTTCGGAGACGTGCTCCTCAGAGAATAATAGTCAATCTAGTACGGCTGGACCAACAGCCAAGTTGGTTTTGCTATAGTTGTCTAAATGTCAATAGTGAGATCTAAGCTGAACATAAATCTGATGTTAACTTTGTATCTGCTCAAAAACCTTGTTTACAGCTTACATTTTCTCTAGAACTATTGCAAGCAAGCATATTGGACTATTGTTTGATAAAATTGTCAGAAAAAATGTTGCTATACAAGTCAGACTTGCAAGGATGAGACTTTGATTGGGGGTGGGCATTTATCTGTAGGCTAGGGAACACACTCATCTTCCACAAAACGTAAAAGAGCAATTAATAAATCAACAATGTTGCCACTTGTCATGCTGCACAGTGTATCTATCATCACTTTTCATTTTTGAGTGAAATGAATTAGTATCGTGATAATGTTGTCATTTACAGAACACACATGTCTGTGTGGGAAAAACTACTTTTATTTAGGCTAAAATTTGTGAAACTGAAATGTAACAACTGGACTGAACTTGTGAGGCAAAAGCTCATTTTGCACAAAATTATACATTTTCATCACAGTATCAGTGAGACTGATCTGTTGTTGTGACATGACTGTCATCATCTGTCCTCATCAAATTAGACAGTTTTTGCTATTTTATTCTTTCGATTTTGTAATTCTATTACAAAATCTATTAATTCTACTTGTCTGAAACAGGTAGGGTTAGGGTTAGAGAGACACTGAGTCTCAGTGGGATTACCTGTATAAATAAAGGTTAAACAAAAATAGAAAGATAAGTACTATATGTACAATAAGTACTATAAGCAGCCAAACGTCAGAAAGGAGCTCATTAATGAGCTCTCCAGGGAACCTGTGTTTGCAAGCGTAGGTGTTTGTGGGTGTGGAATTCACAATGGGAAAAGAAACACACAGCATCTGTGAAGCTGTATGCAAGCAAGTCACCACCAGCATACAAGGAGAAAGTCCCATGTTTGATTTTTAGGTGACATTTTAGTGAAACTGATGGACACAACAGATGAACCAATGATATAAGATGCTAAGGCAGACAAGGAGTAAGATGAAAACGCTGTATCAACAAAGAAACGGTGAATACAAAGGAAGAAAAGGACGAAGAGAAATTAAAATCTTTGCTTTGCTTTCACAAGCATATATAAATACAGATTTTAAAAACATTTTAATGCCAAGCACCACAAATGTTCATTTTCTTCCATTGTCTCAGGACACATCTCTGTAATAGATTTCACAGTCTCTTATTCCTTGTCTCCTCTGCTGCTACCTAATCCACTATGTTACCCGGTGCCATTTTCTTGGTGTGCTTATCAGTTTGCACAGTAAAATGTGACCTCATGTCTCCTCCACTCAAATGAAGAAAAGACCAAACACAGACACAATTTTGTCTTTTTCTAAGGCATTTTGTATTAAATAGCTTTATATTTTGAGGATACATATGAGATTGTAAGCTGAGCCATACCACTGCAGTGCTGACACTACTGCTTACAGTGTCTTAGCGAGCGGGCAGTGTCTGTCACATTGCGTGGTTTATCGATTACTACGCTTGATGTCGATTGTTTGTCTTAATAGTTAGGACTTCAAGCTGAGGCTTCAGGGCTACATAGCAAGAATCATCTATATACAATACCAGTCTCCAACATCTGATCCATCCCCACATATTCAACATTGTGACATTCAGAGCAAGATGAGAATCCTACCTCCCAAAACTCAAGTCAGCAAAAAATTACCATTGCCGACGCTGGTCATGCTGCTGCAATGGCACACCCAGATTGACTGCCACATAAAGGTTTTCCTCCCATCTCGTCTCTGTGTCGTGAGATTTAGCTTCAGTTCAGTTAATTGCTCCAGCCCGCATTTGTTCTAACAGTTATTTTCCATCATCTCTGACACCGTCATGTCCAGAACGGAATTTCTCAAAGCTGCGAACTGTCATCTTTGTATTTAATGTCTCCACATCCACACATTCAAAGCTTCCTTTGTCTTGTGAAAAATGAAAGATTGCATGGTTATCAGACTGACTTCGACTTTTAATACTTCTGTCATTTATTTTAGAATTAGTCTCCACACTCTTTCAAACATGCAATAAAGCTTTTCTGAAAATGTATTACGGATGTAAATGTTTGGGGGCAGTCCCAATTTAGATTACAGGGAGGCCGTGTCTCCTTGGCCAAAACACTGAACCCCCAAATCTTCCGGATACGCCCATCAATATATCTGCTGCATGAATATCTTCGTTAATGGATGAAATGGGGTGGTAGTGTTTTGACAATTCACTTACCCTTTACTATCAGATGGTATTTAGTTATTTTTAAATAACCCTAATCACACTGAATGAATATTTAGTAGGCTACATGCCAGGAAATATGCAAATATATATCAGTATACGCTCACAATCCAAGAATGAAATTGGACAAAAATAGAAGCTTGAGAGGAAATCTGATGACACTCTGATAACAATATTAGAGTAGATACAGATGTGGGTGTGGTGGCAGTGGTAATGGTGGCGGGGGTGGGGGTTGAAGTGGTGGCGTGATTAAGCTGCCTTTTAACCATGAACACCTGCTTCACAGTGACATCATCTTTAAAAGCCAAGGACATGCTGTAGTTGGTAGTGACTCATTAGCAAGATAATTTTCCAGGTTTTTCAGCCACCATTAGAGAGACAAACACATGCATGCATGCCCCCCCACACACACACACACACACAAATACTCAAGCTTGCACGCACACACGCGCACGAGTCACACATTTATCCTAATGAAGGACTGTGATGTCTTCCTCAGCTCCAAATTCAAAGATCATGCCATGTTTGAGTCAAAGGCACTGATGATACATCAGCTTGCTGTGAGCACATGATCTCATGCAGATTGGTCTGGATTTGGATTAATGAAGCCATTAGACGCGAGGAAAATGTGTAAATATGACTCATTATTTTGTTGCTGTTAAATAAAAAAAAAAAAAGCAAGCTGCAAAGACTGACAGGTGAAGCCATGGCAAGTGATAGTTGCACAGAAAATGTAAGACAGTGGGAGAGAGACTGAAGCTAAAATCTACAAAAAGAGTGAGGATGGAACGCTTAAGCTAAAATGCATTTGTATTTGATTTAAGCCTCTTACGCCATGGTAACCATACCCACCATTACCCCCTCCCCCTCTGTTTTTCTCCAAATGACTTCAAAGAGTTGGAAGGCAAAAGTAGAACATTAACAGGAAAACATGGGATTCATGGGGGTGGAGAGGTGGGGTTGCATACTTCATAAAATAGTCATGTTCACGAAATGTTCATAAAACTTCTGTATATTAAACTAGAGGTTGAAGCAAATCACTATTTCTATTACTGGTTAAATTCTAAGCCGTGAAAAATACACTGTTTGTATCTTTGTTCCCAAAATTAGCAATGAAAAAATAACAGTTGTTTTAGGTTTTGTTTAGAGACAAACAAATGTAATTAATTTTCCCAAACTTGTGATTCGCAAATGTGTTATATACAGGGATGAAATAAGAACAAAAATAAGAATGGCATTCAAATAACCAAGGCTCCGCTTTGTGTAGATTTACTTGTGTATTATGTGAATAATGTCAAAAAAGATAATGAGTCAATAGGACCTTTGATAAATTTGGAGCCTAAAAATGGCATCCTTAAAAAGGTAGCACAACTGGAAACAGAGCAGTTCACGCTCATGAACTAAAAACAAACAAATGACTGCGCACAGTACGACTGCTGCCTCAGCAAGTCTAAGAAAGACCGACCAAACCCTTGGGCAAAATGTAATCAATGAACTTCAAGGTGTGGGTTCCCGACATTGGACAAGGCTTTGCATTGTAATAATCCAAAACAGCCTTCATCCACTGCAGGGAATATTTATGATGAAGAAACAAAGCACAGCTCAGTGGAACAGCTTCTATGTACATTACTGTAAGATGATGCTTTGGATAAGTTTAATTACCATGAAGTTCTACTTCTATATATGAGCTTTATACTTTTATATAAGGTATATATAAGGTATAAAGCTCTCTGTGCCTGGAAGAAAGTGCTACCATGTTTTCTCTTATTAGCAGAAATTCATTAAAATCTCTCATCAATTGCTCACTGAACCATATTCATATGCTTCTTTTAAAGTTTAGATTTCCAGCTGAGGACGTTTTCCATCCGCAAAGGGGAAATTGTAACCTGTAATAATTTTCTGGTGCTCCGGGGAGAGAGGTGCTGCCTCTCGTGGATTTTGTTGCCTACTGGAAACAGTGTTAGGGTTATGTAAGGCAGATTACCAGACCACACCATCACACAACTGGTGGCTTCACTCATGAATCTGTCACACACAGATGCACAGAGAAAGAGACAACACACACACACACACACACACACACACACACACACACACACATACACAAAAGCTGTGACACAATCAAACGCACAGACATTTACAGAAAGACTCTTTCTACATCCCTACTTACTGATATTTCATAATCAAAAAGTGAAGAGTCAACCAAAAATAAACACAAACCACTTGTTCCCTCTCAAATGTATAAAAAAACTACCTGAAAACAACAGAAACAAACCAATTAGCCTCCACAAAGGAGTAATGCAATAAACTACTCCTCACATGATTCCTCTAATATAATTAAGATTCGTTAGATTTGGCTGTAGTGCTGTGAATTTAAAACATTAATACCATGGTCAGAGCTTGGCTGAGTGAGCTGAACAGGTCACCGGTAGTCATGCAAACGATCTGGTCTATTGATTTGACATGATCCAGCAGTGCAGTTGAAATCCCACATGACTACATGCTGTGGATAAAAAATCTACCAGGACTGGTTTGTTAATGTGATTGCCTCTGTAGGATATGAGCCATGTTGGAGGCAGAAGCAGGCACGTTGAAATGAAATGTGTTTACTTCATGCACATTAGAGCACAGGGCTTATGTTATCCTGATAAACACGCCAGATAAAGTCTTGGTTTATCCAGTTTCTCTCTGCTACTCTGGGCTAGTATTTTATAGTAGCTGTATGTTGTAGTCGTGCAACCCAGTTAGAAATAACAGTGTTTTCTTTATTATTCCAGCTATGTTTGGTGACACAGAGTAAAGCCTTACAGCAGCCACTGAAGGTTATATATCATAACATATGAAAATCATATGAAAAGTAGAAATACACCCAGATTTGTATTTGTAACCATTCGAGGAAAAAGATAATCCAAGTAGTATAAGAACTTTGGCCTTTGGAAGTGTACATACATCAATATATAGGATTTACTGTTGATGAATTTATGAACTATGAGGTTAGAATTCAAATAATCAGCTGTAAGAGCCAGTGGGGTCTATTATCAACAAATCCAAAGTCTTGTGTTAAATTATGCTGCAGGAACACAGGAATTTAAAGATGCAAAATGATTGACTATACAGATTAGAGCTGTGCACTTTTTGCAATAGCTGAAATTGCAAATATGTCTCCACTCTAAGAAAAACTACAACCTTGACGCCCCCATTATTGCAACTTATCAAGAAGTCAAAGGATTGTGAACCGGACACTTTCATTCCTGCAAACTTCTTTGATGATAGCACTAAAGAAATACATCCAGGACCATGACAGCCTGTACAAATTGTGTAAATTGGGAGAAAATCAAAATGAATATTTTTTCTCTATCGTATATTTTATGATTTAAGAATGTCTACATTTAATAAGAAGCTTATATATATATATATATACTCTTTATTTTTTCTTATTTCTGCCGTGTTCATATCAATGCGCTTTTCAAACTTACGCAGCAACGCCGTCTGTTCATCCATCTTATGCTTTAACACATTGACTGCTTGCAAGATAGCTGCGGCGGTGTCCTCCTCCTCCAGCGGCTGCGCTCGCACCCCTCTTGCTTTCTTCGGGTTAGGGCTTTTCGTCGGAGTGTGAGCCCAGTTGATTCTGGAGTCCTTGGAAGTCATGTCAGTGATCTCCAAATCTTGAATATCCTCCTCGTCACACGCCTCTCTCAACACCGAAACGTTGTAGTCATGATCCATCGTGGTCATAGGACAAGTATCAAAATTAACCCCGGAAAAATTACAACTTAAAGCTGGTTTATAGTTAATTCTTCAGTGGCTGGTTGAAGTGCACAAAAAGCGCAAAAGACGGGTTATTGCTTTTAATAAATTCACAGTTTCAGGACAAAAGAAAGCCAAAAAGTTCGGACGCCTGCAGTAAAGTTGCTGCACACTCCGCCATCTTGTTTCCTCCCCTGAGGGAAGAGGTCTCTCAGTCCTGACAATCCACATTTTTTTAAATTAATTTTTTTAAGGAACTTTATTTACAAACAACAGTATAACATACAAGGCACCATCATTAATCCGAATATGTAACATCCTCGGTTGAGCATTATAGCAAGAAAGAAATATATATATAATATATATATATAATATATATATATATATATTGTCTAAAGCTTGGAAAAGGTACCAATTGGTTTACTTAACATTATTATTATTTGTTATGTTACATTGTTACCAATACACATCCAGCATCAAAAGTAGGTTTACTGCACTCTCTTCACACAGTTCATTAAATTTACTACAAGATGTCTCTGTGTTTCTCATCTTACCGCCAATTACACTACAACAAGCTAAACTGTATATTTTAAACAACAACACCCTTGTAGAGAGCACTGATTTAACGCTACGTGTGAAATAAGTTGCCTCTGCAAGAGTAACCCACCCACAAATATGCTTCTACAAGAAGAAACCGGGGCTGATTTGTCATACTGATTGTCGCAGAGGTCACATTAGAGGCGTTTGACACAACATCAATATCAGTAGGACTTCCGTAAATCATTGTTCAGCAACGTGCCCTTGCCTGGGTTGGACTCAACAGGGCGTGGGCCTCACACAGAGAATGCGCAAAGCGGGTGACTGTCGCCACAGCTAGAGATCAGTCATATGCAATATGTTTTACAATTTGCCATTCTTTGCAATTTTCAGAAATTACTAAAACGCGAGTCTTTTATTCCCTCTTCACCAAGTGGTCTCTCCCAAAAACATAAACAACCAGCAATGTTCAGCTGCAGCACCTACATGCGCGCAGTGAGGCAGCAGAAGGCCGAGCAGGTTATTCACAGTATCTATTACAACCTAGGCTGGGGATGTGCGTTTTTACTGCAGTCATCAAAGCAGCACAGACCGACATGCACGGCGCCTTTTCATATCAGCCCAGCGCATCCTCCATCGACCCCTCACTGTCACTTTACATACGAGCTCTTACCTGCATCCAGGAGGCGAGAGAGAATGGAAGGTGGATAGGGAAAACATCTCAGCCCTGTCCGCCATCTTCTTCTACAAATGACTCAGAGCGATTGCAGAAAATCACGGAGGGAGCGCAGTCCATTCACAATTACAGTGCACGGGACGGGACAGTGGACAGAGGTTTCTCTATCTGCGGCCCCACAGATGCCCCCCTGGCCGCAAGCCTTCAATCAGACAAGCCTGCTCAGCACCATGAAATCTGCAGTCAACCATCCACACAGGCAGGATAAGGAGGGGTGTCAAGGCAAATAAGACAAAAAAAAGAGCTTCAGCGGCAGCGCGCAATAACGCGGAAATCTCTGTGTTCCCCGGTTATGTCCTTGCGAAACATGAAGCGGGCAATTTGTATCCGCAGTCGGTGTTTTTCTCTCCAAATGTCTGCCGCTGTGATGCTGCCCGTGACACACAACAGATACGGGCCAGCAGTGCGGAGACAGGCAGAGACGGAGGAGGAGGGGGTGTAAAGCGGAGACGGTATAACGTCAGTGCTGATACCATATGAGCAGGCTGTGCTGAGTGGATGTAGTCAGAGCCTAGAGGGTCACACGGAGCAAAACAGATAAAACAGCGGCCATAAAGTTGTTAAGATGAAATTACAGTGAGTAAAATTTGCAGGCAAAGCAAACGTGCTTTTCGTGCCAACGTCTGTGTGGACCAGCCTTGGGGAGATCCGAGGATTCCCCGGGAAAAGGCAGGGACTTCAATTTTAAGTCCTCGTTTTGTAACCGTGCCTTAGAATGGACTGGAGGACGCTTTTTAATTGCAAGGTTTACAAGGCCTATATACTGTAACGTCTCCCAGAAATAGTCATTTGGTGCCTCTGCAGTGTGGGTGAACACATTAAATGTAATTATATGAATTTTAATTTCGGGTCCATAACTTACCGGATTTCCATCGTGACCCAAATAAAAATGAGTTTAATAAAACACAGAGAACATAGGTTTGTGTTTCAGTGAACTTCCATAAAACCTATAGGCACACTTTGAAGTGTTTGGCTACTTAAACTGCTTTATGATCAGACCTCCCGCGTAGCTGTTCACTGCATGTGGTGCTGAAACTCTCTCTCGGTAAACTGAAGTTTAGCATTTATACCACACGGTGACAGCAAAAGCTCACTGCTGAATGAAAACAGGGATTACCTGGAAGCACAATAAGAGCCATGATTAGAGCCCGGATTTGCTGTGTTTTTGCTCTTTGAGGTGTAGATGCTGACTGAGAAGATGAGAGTTAGGCCTCTTTAAGTGGCTTCTTCTTCTTTCACTGTTAGGTGTATATTTCTCATATTTAGCAAACATGTTTCTATTACTCTGTGCTACTTGTATGTTTTTGCTGGTTGTGTTTGAGTTCTGGGGGCTGTCTGTGACAGGCTGAGGACACCAATCAGGAGGCACCATGAGGATATGGCCTGGGGCTGATTGTGAATGGCTTCTTCCTTCATCCACTTATGATTTCTGAGTGATATGATATTGATATTGATTTGTTTTACCTTTTTGTTTGTTTGTTTTACCCTAAAAGCATGCATATTGACAGAAATACAACAAGACAGGTGACTATATTGTCTAACATGTGCTATTGAGTCATTTTTGCTCAACCCCTGATTGCTCTTTTAGCTCATTATATTTGTTATTATATCTATTCAATGTTTCTTAATTTCTAGATTTTTTTTTGTTTCAATTTACAATAGATCCAATGCAAAGCTTAAGAAAGTTCTGAATGAATTACACAATAAATTCAAACAGTTGCATTTTTATTTCCATTACATGTGAATAGTTCCAATTCATGGATACACAAGCTCTATATAAAACATTTGTAATTACAGAGAGGGGGCATGTAAAAGGAGTTACGTTTCAGTGAAGGACCTTTTCATTCCTCAATGTCTTATTACATTGTTGTGAGCTATGAATAAGAAGAATGAAATTAACATATGTTCAGGCATGAACCACAGATGAAGTTCATTTTAATGGCCGTGTTTATAGCAGGAAATTGTTTTAAGCTATCTTCTTCTCTTCAATGGAGATGGGACCCAAGGTGACTTCTCCTTCCCATTCCAAAACTGAGAAAAGAAAGAAGAATTGTTGCAGTATGCATCATTGTGGGGGTTTTTTTTTTACTTAAAAAATAGAAAGCATAAAACAATTATCTTTTTGTAGGACCAACTGAAATGAAACTTTCCCTCTACTAAAATGTTGCAATACTTATATTTTTTTAAAACACATACCTTCCTGCTGAGACACATCCCGTGTCCCCCTAAACCAAGGGACCTGTTTAATTGGGCTTGTAGAACCCGGGGTTCCGCCACCAATATTTCCAGTTCCAGTGCCTGTAGTCCCTGTTCCTGTATTTCCCGTGCCTGTATTACCAAGTCCACCTCCAGTAGTGCCACTAATAATTCCAATACTAGTTTGCCCACCTGTTAAAGACTCACAGGAGCCACAAGCACCATCATATCCAGCAGCTTCTTTCCACCTTGGGAGAAATGGAAATGTAAGCAGTATCGCCACATCAGTTCTGGTCTAATGATCATTGATACATGTGTACAAAGGTAGACTCACCCACGGATGTAGGAACAAGCTCTGTGGTTACTGTCAATGACTTGGGCAACAGATGTTGCTCTCAAGTTGCAGGTAATGTACAGCTAAGAACAGGAGAGAATTTATGTTATTATTCTATGTAATAGTTCTACATTAGTAATGTTGTTGAAAATATAACACAATGCACTTAGTAACTCAAATTTGGAATTGCATACTTTTCCACTGTTAGCATTCTGGAACTTGAAGGATTCAAGCTGGAACTGAAGCTTGTTCTCTGCAGTGCGATCCAGGAACCTCGAAACAGATCCAGTGAGCCTACCATCAATCATACACCTGCACACAAGAAAACAATGTGAAATGACCATAGTAACCAGTAATCAAATCAAATCAAATGAAATCACTTTTATTGTCACATCACATGTGCAGGTACATTGGTACAGCACATGTGATGTGAAATTCTTGTGTGCGAGCTTCACAAGCAACAGAGTTGTGCAAAATACAATAATGTAAACAAGCAAAATACAAGAATGGCTACATCTGAAACTAATAAATATATGTACAATATATAATAGTATATGCATTTCTGGATGTGTATACTAAATATTTTTCTACGTGTGTGTGTGTGTGTGTGTGTGTGTGTGTGTGTGTGTGTGTGTGTCTGTCTTTGTGTGTGTGTGTGTGTGTGTAGCATAGGCATCTGTGATAATCAGGTCTTAATATACAAAACAACTTCAACAATCTCATCAAACTACATTACCCTTGCTCTATGAATGCATATCTGGGGCTAGAAGATGCATCAGCTGAAAGGGTAGCTACACATTTGTCCACATAAACACGGAGCTGCACATGGTGGTACTGCATGACAGAGACCTCAAAATTAATCTCGTCACCCAGGAAATACTGGTTGCTTGGCCTCTCATTTTTCCAGTCACCTGTGAAACAAGACATGACAATTCTATAATTCAAACAAGTATGTATTTTGAATCAAGGTCGCATACAATATAAAACACACTGAGAAACTGATCTTAAACGCACCAGTCATGAGTGTCAGGGTGAAGTACAGAAACTCTTGTGCCATCTTAGCCACAGATAATGGGACCCAGAGGGGTTCAAGAGCGAGACTGCTTACATTGTGCTTTCTAAGTGACAGGACATGTTTTACGAGAATGCAAAAAACTAAAGCAAGAATAATATATCACTGAAATATCCAGATTACATTTGGTAAATTCTAGATTACTAAAAATATTTAGGTCGTACTATAGAGCACATTAAATACTAATATAATTCTATTGTTTTGATGTCTTTATCTTAACAAATCTTCCCAAATGTTTACGTACCTTTGGTAGTGACATTCAACAACTACAGCTGCTTTGTCGGTCCTAATCACAGGAGAATCACCCACAGGCTGGGGGTTGTAGTTCAGTGTGAAGGTGTAGATGAAGGAATCTCCAGTCATCTAGCAAACATATATATACAAAACAAGTCAAATTATACATAAACCTGTTTTCCAGCTCTTGAATTAAATTTCAAAATAATGTAATATTTATTCTTCATACTTTTAATGTGCTCCCACAATTCTGCAGCTGAGCTTGATAAATCAGCACTTGAGCTGGCGTATCCTCTCCGACAACAGCGCATGAACCCAGGGTAAGGTCAGCCGAATTTATCACCTGGCCAACTCCAAAGAAATCCTTTTTGACTTCCACACGAACAATGTCCTCCCTGCATTCAACAGCAACAGATGCAGCAGAAACAGGATATCTCAGCTGGAACGGCACATCAGGCTTAGGCTTGGGCTTAGGATCTTCAGGGTATTTCCATGTGAGTGGTTTTTCAAATGTTTGTTTTTGTTGGTGGTGGTCTGGAGCCCACACCCCAGGCACAAAACCACCCTGAGCATCACAGAGTCCAAGCAAGGCCAGTGCCACAAGGCAAACAGTGGCACACTTCAGTAGCATGGTGCCCACGGTAGTTCACTGGGTGCTGTAAGGGAGCTGGAAATGCCCATCTGCTTTTATAACACAGTGAACTTGTTTACTTCCACTACATTCCCTCCCCTTCAGCTGGCCTCAGGGTTGATGAACATCAATTTTAGCTACTGAAATGACTGCACTTGCTAACTAGCAACTTTTTTATACATCTGGATTCAGATTCTTCAGTTTCTTAGTCATAAAATGTGACTGTGGAGCACACAGGCAAATCTTCTTCAATCATGGTTTCTTCAAACAAGTGAGAAAAGATATTCAAACAGGTGACAAAGATGCAGCAGAAAAACAGGACACAAAAGGTTATGTTGACCCTGGTTTAGGTGCCCTTAACATAGTAGATCAAAATCAATATTTTGCCAAAGCACCTTATGTAAAGGTCTGCAGATCAATATGGCTCTAATTCATAACAGATTAACCACCAACCACAAAATAAAAGAAGATATATGAGATATGAGAAAGAAAATGTTATTGAGCCATTCTAACACAAGGGAAGTCTAAAATCAAAAGGCCTTTATATATTTTTTAATAACAGTGGGCAGGTGGGTGGGAGTTGTTGTTGTTATTGTATTTAAATCCAGTTTCCTTTAAAGAACATGTGAAAGTATGGATCCCAGTAAGGGACATTGGAGAAAAAAAATTGAAGAAGGATTTTTGCCATGCAGTCCATGCACTTTCAAGTCAGTACTGAGATCTGGTTCAAGGTTCAAGGTTCAAGGTTCTTTATTTGTCACATGCATAGTTATACAAGTATAACACACAGTGAAATGTAGCCTGACACGCTCCTCGACATGTGCAAAAATTGTGGGGGGGGGGGGGGGGGTAGAGGAAGGAACACATTTTACAGGATAGACAATATAAACATATTTAAAATTAAAGGAATTGAAATGTACATTGTGCCTTGGTTTAGTGTCTGGAAGAGAGTCCTGTCTCAGTCAATTATAGATGATGTGAGAGGGCGGGTGTGTGTGTTTAGGGCACGGATGGCTTGGGGATAGAAGCTCCTCTTGAGTCTCTCTGTCCTTGCCCGGAAGATGCGGAACCTTCTACCAGATTGCAGAAGTTGGAACAGTTTGTTGCCAGGATGGGACGGGTCCTTCAGTATCTGCGCTGCTCTAGTCCGGCATCTCCTGGTGTAGGTGTCCTGAAGCGGGGGGAGAGCAATCCTGCAGCAGCGTTCTGCTGTACGGATCACTCTCTGGAGAGCTTTTTGGTCCTTCACACAGCTGTTCCCAAACCACGATGTCATGTTCTGTGTGAGGATGCTCTCCACAGCGCCTGTATAGAAAATCCTGAGGATCTTTGGAGAGACCCTGAACTTCCTCAGTTGTCGTAGGTGATACAGGCGCTGCCTAGCCTTTTTGGTCTGGACCTGAATGTGGGCAGCCCATGTCAGGTCTGAGGAGATGTGGACACCAAGATACTTGAAGGACTGCACCCTCTCCACTGGAGCTCCATTGATGATAATGGGCTTGTAGTCTCTGTGCTGACCCCTTCTGAAGTCCACCACCAGCTGCTAAACAGCCATAGTGATAGGAGTGACACACCCACCAGAGAGATTCATAGACTTTTGCTATCACTTTGGCCAAAACTATAAAGACATTCACTCAGAGCTTTGCAGTACACAGTTTTGCAAGAGAAGAAAAAATTATATAAAAGAACATTTAAAAAAAAAAGTCTGTTTTCATGTGAGTAATGGGTGCAGGTATATAGAAAACAGTGACAAAAAGTTTAATTGTGGAGACACAAGTTTTTTTTGTGCATCAGATAAACAATAGTAGCTGTACAATTTGCACAATACTTCTTCTCTGGTTTAATTTGTTTATATCACTTTTTAATTTACTCAGAATTACCTCTCTAGATGCTATTACATTATTACAAATTCATGATTTTATTGGGTTATCACGTAAAATAAACTGTTTATTTTTATGAGGAGTGACTTAAATAAATAAAAATTCATCCTAAACAAGACTTTGACTCCGAAGAGGTTACCGAAGAGGAGGAAACTGTATATTTTGTTTGAGATGCATGCACAGTATAGATTTACAAAATGACTCTCAGGATTTTTAAAACTAACATTTTAACCTGTCACAAATAAAATGACTGAATAGCTCATGCAGCCAAAATACATAATACTGAAAGCTCTTGCCTTCTGTCCACAGATGACCTGCTTACGTCTAATTATACCTTCTTCTTCTTTTTATTACAGACAAAGAACACTTCATCCTGTTGCAACGATTTGCAACGATGTCAAAATGAAAGATAAATAAAAGTTTTTGTTTACACTGTGAAGGCACAGTGTTGGTCAGACAGACCCTGTGAAGGTTCTTGTTATGAAACTGTTCAGATGTGAGATCCTAACAGGCCATCATTAACCATACCTTATAAAAGTCAACATATTTGCAGGATACATTTCACAGAATTTGCTGTTCTTTTATGTGACGTAATGGTACTAAAGCTGACTTGTTGTCGTCTTTTATTATTTGCCCTGCTGGGCTATAGATCGAATGCCCAAAATTATGGGCAAGGGTCTCAGAACCCTCAGAATCCTAGATACCCACCATCTCCACAGGGGCAGAAGCAAATCAATAACCCTGAATACCCTCAGCAGCCTCAGCAGCCCAAAAGACCTCTGAACCCTCTAAAGCCTTTAGAGTCATTTCACACTTGTGAAGTTGCGGAAAACTACAGGATACCGTGTGGCACTAATGAAATCTCTGCTTCTGAATGTGACGCTATAAACTGCTGTTTTGATGGACTCATGTGCTAATATGGCAAATCTGGTAAGAAGTTCTGCTTTATAGATAAACTACACCACTGATACATTATGGTGAAAGGGTAAAAGCATTTGCATTTGTCTTTCTTTTTGTTGTACTTTATTATTATTGTTGTTGCCTCAGTGACACTTCAGTGCACCAAGGAAGGCCTGTTCATCGTGGTGGTGGCCAGAGATGCAACTCTGCCCAACACTGACTTGGAGACAATTTCTTTCTATGAGAATGGTCACAGCTGCAATCCAGTTGGCAGCACTTCAGCTTTTGCCATCTATGAGTTCCCTGTCACTGCCTGTGGTACAGTTGTAAAAGTAAGTGTTGTAACTGAATTAATAATAATGATACTTTTAATACTCCTCCTCCTACTACTACTAATAGTAAGCATGAAAAACTTATTTATATAGCACTTTTCAAAACACAGAGTTTACTGCACAGTTCACATAAAAGCCGCAAACTGTTATTTTATTTTCAGTAGTTGCCTAAAACAAATAAAAGAGTGAGCCAACCTCATTGACTGAGCAAAGCTGTTCCACAGTTTGGGTGCTACAACACCTCTGGTTTTAAAATCAGAGCTAGGGACAGTTAGAAGACCCTGGTCAGACAATCGGAGAGGCCAGCTGCATTGAGGTGTTAGAAACTCAGCTAAATAACCAGGGGCCTGTACATGTAGAGCCTTATATGTCAATAACAGAATTTTAAAGTGGATTCTGAATTTCACTGAAAGCCAGTGAAGGGATGCAAGGACAGGTGTAATATGTGACCACTGTAATTTTCATTAGCCACCTTGCTGCTGCATTCGGAACTAATTGGAGACGATCTGAGGACTGACAGAAACTTAAAGTGTGTACTAAAAGTTCAAGAGGATTCACTGACATTAAAGGTTTGATTTTCACAACATTTCTGAGATGAAGGAAACAATATTGGGTAACCTTTGAGATTTGAGTTTCAAAATTCAGGTGCTGATCACAAGTAATACCAAGGTTTTTAGCAGATGATTTGAAGTTATTGGCGAGGGGGCCGATGCACTGACTAACTTTCCTAGAGAAACTGTCTGGGCTGATGCACTAGAATCTCAGTTAACAATTTAAGTTTTAAGTTTAAGTTTTTACAGGCAATGTTAAAGACTGAAATCCTGTCATTATACTGTAGGAGGAACCTGGTGTTCTAATTTACGAGAACAGGATGTATTCCGTATACCAAGTGATTACTGGACCCCATGGATCCATTACCAGGGACACCTACAATGAGTAAATATTTTAATATCTTTATCAGAAAGTAGATACAGCATAGGCAAAAATGTTACCACACATGGGCAGAAACTAGAAGATCGAAAACGTTCAGTGAGAAAGAAATTGTTATTCAAAGTTTATAGCTAAATTACTTCATGAGTGACTAACGTAAACTGTATTTCTTGTGCCAGGTTGTTGTTCCAGTGCAGATATGTTGGCACCACAGTTGAGGCTTTGGTTATTGATGTTGGTCCGGTTCCTCCGCCAAACTCAGTTGCAGCTGCTGGACCTGTGCGTGTGGAACTCAAGCTGGCCAATGGACAATGTGTTGCCAAGGGTTGTGTTGAAGGTTAGTCTTGGAGAGCTAAATCTGCAAAGATAGTCTCTTTTAGCAGGGAATGTCAACAACTACAACTACTCTCATTTTTTGGACAGAAGAGGAAGTCTACACCTCTTTTTACACCGCTGCCGAATACCCTGTCAGAAAGGTTTTGAGGGATCCTGTTTACGTTGAGGTCTACCTGATGGAGAGGACCGATCCCAACCTTGTCTTAACTCTTGGAAGATGTCGGGCAACCTCTGATTCCTATCTTCATAGTCTTCCTCAGTGGGACTTCCTGATTGATGGGTAAGAGTAGGTGGTGCTCTTAATTTGGAGGCATTTGTATTATATTTTTGATGTTTACTGTACAAACTTTGCTTTTAACATAGCTGCCCCTATTGTGATGACCGCTACCTAACAACCCTGCTTGCCAGACCCTCATTTGGATTCAAGTTTCCAAGCCACCACAACCGCTTTGTTTTCAAAATGTTCCATTTTGTAGGTGATGGTAGTTCAACCCAGTCAGCAGCTACAAAGCCAAACATTATGCCTCCTTTACAGGAAAAGGTATAGCATCCCAATACTAAGCGAAAAATATCTTTATCTTCATTTCATGCTTACTTTTTGTTGTAACATATTTTCAAAGATGTGCTTTTTTTCTGTTTTTGACCAGCTGTACATCCACTGTGATGTAGCTATTTGCCAACCTACTCTTGGAAATAACTGTGAACCCAGGTGCTTCAGAAAAAGTAAGTTGTACACTGACACCATCAGTACAGTGTTTCCTGGAGTTTGATCCCCCTTGTTTTTGAGTAAGATGATTAACGAAGCTAAACAGTGGCCATACCATAAAAGGTCTCCGCTGAAAAGGTTCATCTGAAAAAGAAATAGTACATTTCCCATCATTTTATGATCTACTTAGTGCAAGTCTGATAGAAACTGACACTTGCCATGTTTTGTCCACAGGGAGAGAAATTGCTGGTTCTGTCAAGAAAGTCACAAGAGAAGAAACCACTGTGGTTAGCAGCCCAGAGCTTATCTTTGTGCAAAGAAGTACAGAGTCACAATATCCTAACAGATCATAGTAATGATGAAATCTTTGAATTGACTGTGTTTCAAATAAATATTCAGTGTTATAAAAGCATTGCCTGATCCTTTCATTCCCTCACAAAGCATTACTCAGGTTTATTATTTATGCAGCCCTCAAATTATTTTCCATACGACATTTCAGTGGGATTTAGCTTAGTTTTAAGTTATTTTTATCGAACATTTTGTATGTCAGTTCTCATATTTTAATATTGCTTGTATCGAGTGTAAACAAAAGGTATGTTAGTAACTCAGAACAAAGACAAACTTAGTCAAATAAAGTCTTGTGAAGAAAACTTTCTTTAAAATAACAGTATCAAAAACACATCTAAACACATCTTATTTGAAACTACTCCTTCAGTGCATGGAAGTGGATCATTAAGTTTCATGCATACTTTCACAGCAAAGGCAAACTTTCACTTTTTTTTTTAAATTATCTGATAACTCCAAAACTTTTCATATCCTGTATGGCTGTTCACTTTTCACTACAAATTCACTGACCATTTACAGTAATGATATGAAAAGT
>NW_024582540.1:407320-429151 GCF_018398535.1 Haplochromis burtoni
ACAGTTGTAAATTCCCACAGTGTGCACTATGTGCTTCGAATATTGTGTGTACTTTTTGTTTTATACAGTTGTCAGCCAGGCATCTAACTATGAAAAAATTACACTCCAAAATACCCCGGGCTTCTGACAAAACAACCCGGGCTTAAGCCCCGTAAGCCACCCCCACGCTCCGCCCCTGGGACACAGTATCCTCTAGCAGAGATGAATATTTTTGGTACTGATGATGCGTGATGACGGTAAGTTACTGGTTAATATATTGCAGTTTATTACCTTGCAGCGGGCTTACAGTGACATACCGGGAATAAACGGTAGTATACCAATTTTTTAATCACAGTATGATGTTACTTTGTTGACGTAATTTACGACATAACGACATAACGGTATCTCACTGGCGCCAGTGAGCTACCGTAAAAAAGGCTACGGTGCGTTACCATAATTTGTCCAAGAGTATTATACCACACCAGCAAAAAACGGTATATAAAGTGAAGGATATAAAGGAACAACAAAAAGTTGTTCAGTTTAGTAGATGTCCTAATGCTTGCTGTACGATTACATGGCTTCTATGAATGATTTTCAGTGACACTGAAAGTGTTCATTTCTATGCACTTGGCTAATTCACTGGCAAAGAGAAAACACAAACTCCCACTGGCACTGCACCTCTGTTAAAATTAGTTTTTCTCAAATCCAACAAACAAATAAACAGTGGCATAGTCAGTTAGTTAGAATAGCCTCCTCATTTTAGTGTAATCAATATAAAGTACTTCAAATAAAATTAAGAAAGTGTAAACATAAATGTTCCTACTTTAATTATAAGGTAAGAGTAATAATGCATGGCCTTTTCTGTTTGGGCATCTGCAAATAAAAATTTTGCTTTCAACTAAATGAAAAGTTAGATACCGGCTCTTTAACTTACCTGCTCACAATAGATAGAGTATATTCATTTTAAGGGATTGCAAGAAAGAATAAGCTTCATCGTACTAATGTGGGCAATTGAAAACAACCCACACTTGAAAAAGTTTTAAAACTCAGTTTTATGTTGAATAAGACGCAAGCAAAGAGTAACTAGACCTTTTTCTCCCACATTCCTGCCAAATAATATCAGTGAATACACTCAGAAATCATATTATTCATCGCACTCAATGAATTCAAAGACATGCGCCACAGTCAATTACAAATAAAAACTTCATTTCCCAGAAACCTTCAGCGAACGTGACGTGATAATCTACTGCCAGCAACGACCAATGAGATTTGTGTGTGAACTCGCTCTCGAATTTTGATTGGACGTCGAATTCTTCATCTCGGCTCATCAATCCACTGGTACGTTGTCTGCGTAATGAGTTTACAGCAATCTGAATATATTACGGTTACGCTGTCAGCCGCCTCCCATGCGGTTCATAATATCCAGTTATGGTCGGCTCTTCCGGTTAAGCAGCTTTACAGGCGGACTGCGTGTGTCAGCGAGCCCCTCCTGTCGCCTCAGACCGACATTTCACCCTGCTATTCCTTCACTGTCCGCCCGGAAATTCAACATGCAGCCCAGCCGAAGTGTAGCAAGCAATTGCGGCGAAGCGGGTTTAGGCAAAGAAAATAGTTCAGGGCCGGAGAATTACAGCACCAGCATTGCCACAGTCACTACAGAAGAAACAGATACTCCGGTTGTGAAGAAGCAAGTGGAGAGCACGCTTGTTCTAAACCAGAGACACCTAAGGACTCATAGTCCGCTATTAGGGGCCAACTGTGATGACGACTCGGAGGCAGAGTCCTTCCGGGATGGGAGAAGCGAAGAGGTCGACCGGGACACCAGGGATAGGGCCATAAATTGGTGCCGAGACTTTCTGTCGGGGTCGTGGAAGACCATTGAAGATGCTGATTTTCAAATCAGCATTGTCAGGTAAAATTCTTAAAAGTTATAGCAGTACGGTGGATAATAAAACACAATAATGTCTTCATTTAAATGATAGGGTATTATTATTAGTCGTTTTTTAAAACATACTAATCTGTAGGAACCAGTATGTTTGTGTTCATGGTTTCAAGTAAAGCGACTATAAGATCCTTGATGGTTTCTGCTACGTTGGACCAGCTGCAGGGACACCCACCTCTCCTTAGTGTTTACTTATCTCCCTGTCAGACAACTTATGACGCTGTGGGTGTTGGAAAAGTGGCAGGTCAGCTGTGGGCTTATTCTGAGCTGACATTTGTTTGTTTGTTTTCCACCCACACTGGTTTGCAGGTTCAAAATGATAGCATACCCAGTGTTTTCTACGTTCATCCAACAGTCTTGACCTCCAAATTATCAACATTACTGTAATTCACTTCAGTTTTTTTTATACAGGCTCAAGGTGCTTTATATTGTAAGGTCAAGACACTACAATAATACTGAAGAAACCCCAATAATCAGAACCCTTTGAGCAAGCAGTTGGCAACAGTGGGAAGGAAAACCTCCCTTTTAAGAGGAAGAAACCTCCAGGAGCCGTTTGCTGCAACCCGTTGGTGGTAAAGATGGGACTTTAGACACAGTAACTTAACTATGTGGAGTGGTGTATAAGCTCATCGTCAGTGAAGAAGAAACACAAGGAAAATGAACCTGGGTCATCTTTCCATGTGATTTTATTTAAAAATTAAGACTATTCTCAGTGTGAGAGGTTTACACCGACTGAAACAGTCCAAATTTGAAGGGTCATGTGCGTTAAAAGATGGCCGATGAAGATTATGTAAACACCAACCAACTGCAGTAGGGAGTCTCTCCGGCTGATCTAAAGAAGCTTGTGCTGTTTACTGTTTTTAAGGCTTAAGATATAATAAAAAGACGCCTACTTAAAACGAGTCATACAGTGATTTCATCGTAAATTTGCACCCAACAATCATCGATTTACCCTTAAGAGTAGCTTTGAGTGGCCTTGTCTTTTGGCTTACATTTTTTATGGTTTCCAATCTCGATTAGAGAGAGATATTTCTAGCTTGGCCTAGCTGTTATAACACTGTTGTTTTTGTTTGCAGCGGTGGACTGAGTAATCTGCTGTACCTGTGTAGTTTGCCCGACCACGTGCAATGTGTGGAAGACGAACCTCGCCAGGTGCTCCTCAGGGTTTATGGTGCCATCTTACAGGTTAGTCTGTCGCGTATGTCAAGAAGTCGCATCTAATGTCTGTGGCTGAGAGTATCATTCGGGTATTTTAAAGAGAAGATTGCACCCCTTTATTGATGTCAGTATATGCTATAAATGCCATTAATTCTCACGTAAGTGTGTCTTCCATCACATGTGTCTCTGTGGTATAGGGAGTGGACTCTTTGGTACTAGAGAGTGTGATGTTTGCCATCCTGGCTGAACGAGCTTTAGGCCCAAAACTTTATGGCATCTTCCCCCAGGGACGCTTGGAACAGTACCTTCCGGTATGATGTACCCCAGTGTTTACACACAGTATATTCATACACACAGTGAGTTTATGCTGCTTTCTGCTGGAGTCATTCCCATCAGTTTGTTTTGTTTGTCTTTGAAACCATGTGATAAAGAGATTTTGCTGTGTTTCTGTTTTCCCAGAATACTCGCATGCGCACCAGTCAGCTTTCGGACCCAGCCATCTCCGCTGAGATTGCCACGAAGCTGGCCCGTTTCCATAACATGGTTATGCCCTTCAACAAAAAGCCTAAGTGGCTGTTTGGGACCATCGATAAGTAAGTACATGTGAATGTTATCTCTCTACTGCTCAAACTGTAACTTAGTCACAGTTAAAGATACTCTGTCTGTGGTGTTTTTTAGATACATGGAACAAGTGATGAATATTAGTTTTGTTCGTGAGGCACATGTGAAGAAGTACAACAAGCTGATGAAACTGGACCTTCCTGCTGAACTGAGAAGCCTCTGGTGAGTTGGAACGCAGGCTCTAGATTCTGTATACTGTCTTTTTGGACACAGTTTAAACAAAGCTTTAGATTGAGAAGAAGACAAATCAGTGAGTCCCCTCCTGACTCTCACACTAGTGTCAGGAAGAGAGTACAAACAGTACAAAGCTCCTGCTTTTAATATGTTTATGTGAACAATGATGTAATTTGCATTGCTCTAGCCAACTGCTAGATGTCTTATCAGAGCCGTCTCATATTACATGCTCGAATTTTCATACAGGAACGCCAACAAAAAACTTCACAAAGTGGGTATGAGTCACGCATTGGAGAGAGATTTAGCAGCTAAACAGTTTGTGCTGACTTTCTGTTTGCTGGTGAGGCGATAAGGTAACCATGCCAACATCAAGACTTTGAAAATGAGTTTTGTTAAATCAATAAAGTTTTAGGTCATTGTATAAATCAATGATTGTCAGTGTTGTTAGAGACATTTAGAAAACTGTCATGTATGCTCACCACCAGACAAGTAAGGTTACCACTAAAATAGGGCTGTTCGATATAACGATATATATCGGATGATGATATAAAAACGTCTATCGTTTCATTTTACGCTATTGTTTGTTTCGTGGTGTCGCAAAATAAACTGTTTACGGCAATATTTTTTCATCGTTTTGACGGTCACTGTAGTGGCTATATTCATTTCTTAAAGTTCTCTCTTTCTCTTATATTTAATATAACCACACTACGGACAGACAAGCGCCTGTTTTCATGCGTTGTCATTAGCAACAACGAAGGTAACAGCATCGCGTGTCCACTTGTTTATTTTCCACATAAACCTTTCACAATAAAGCTCAAGATCCTGTTGAGACTTTTCAAAAAAAAACTGAATCACGTGAAAGAGCAGATTATTTACAGATGAGAAGTAAAAACGAGCCGCCAGGTGCTAAAAAATAAACCCTAGACTCAAACGTTAGAACAGGCTTTTCCCCGCAGCACGCCGTGTAATAAATACTCACAAAGAAAACGGCGGCCGTTAAGACTTATGTCTAAAAATGTATAGTTTCATGCATCGGTTAAAACACTCGACTCCAGCTACATGCGCAGCTGGAAACACTTCCTGCAAGTCGAGCTGCCCGAGATTCACAGAATTTACAGAAAATGTTACATTTTTGTGATTTATATCGTTATCGGAACGATAGAATTCTTAAATCGGGATATGAGATTTTGGTCATATCGCACAGCCCTACACTAAAATGAGTCTTTATGTGAAAAGGTTTGCTGCATTATTCAAAGCTGGAAGGATTGTAGCTCTGCTTACGTTACTTACATAAATGTAATCTTTGGAATTCATGCTTCCATCTGATAGGTGACCTTTGTCCCAGTGCTTCCACAAGTTCACTTGCTGAGTTGTCTGGGTAGTCTGACCTTAGAACAGCTAGAGAATCAGACCAGTGTTTATTGTCTTGTTTATATGTACTGGTCTCACATATGTAGTTGCTGTCTGCTGCAAGGAACTTGAGCCTTCAGATTTATCTGAGTTGAAAGCGTATCTGTCACAGCATGTTGCGTATGTGACTGCAGGGTACTGTTATCTTAGCTTGTTCTAGGCAGTTTGGCCTTCTCTCTATGGTCAGGAATTACTAGTGATCAAAGTGTCAGTTATATAATCGACTGCTGTTGTCACTGACGTTATTCTGGAGTTTTCGCTTTTGTACAAGAGTATTGATTTGTAAATTTTTACTTGGTTTGAATGGCTTAGTGTTTATCACATTTAATATCTTTACATATCCTGGCTGAATAGCAGAAATAATTGTGCTAAATCGTAGTATTAGTAACCCCTGACTTTTGTACAGTGCTCTATCCATGCTGTCAACAAATAAGAGTGGACCTGTAATAACTGTTGATTAGTTCAGTTTATCTTACGGTGCAATATTGACACAGTTTATTCACTTATTGTGTGCTATTGCTTAAGTTTAATTCTGGTAGATTAGGATGTCTACACTTTTCTCATGGAAGTTCTAAATTGTAGTGTTATATTGCATAAAATGCACTAGCTGCATATCCATCACTAAGATTTGTGTGTTCAAGTTTCTCTCTTTTTCTTTCATCACCTACTTGGTTTTTCTTGCCTCATGTCTCCACAACAGTGCTTTGCTCGCAGCAACTCCCTCGCCAGTGGTGTTTTGCCACAATGACGTCCAAGAAGGTAAAATCTTCCATCCATCCATCCAGTCATAGCTCCGCCTATCATTACGCCTCTGGTGTGGTCCGATAGATCCCACCCTCTGGTTTCACTGTCACAATTCTTACGAAAGCTGTGCATTATATAATTCAAGAGCAAGCTGGGTTGTAGTTTTTAATAGGGACAGCTCATGTTCAGCTATAGTCATAGCTCTGCAGCTATAAAAGCATTTTCAGGGTTTGATACACATAAGCTGACAGCTGATAAACTTGCTTCACAAAAACTGTTCCATGTCATCTTAAAGGTGTGACATCAGCACTCTGTGCAGACCAGTCGAGTTCTTCTACACCAAACTGTGAAAATTTCAGTTCATCTCTTTAGGACAGTCTTTGCAAAGCCAACAAAAAAAGCCTGTGCCAAGATGCTAAAGGAACAATTTACTGTAAATTATCAATGTATGCTTTAATGTTTTCAGTATTAGAATTAAGGGCAAAAAGGACATTTGGATTCTTTTTTTTTTTTTTTTTTTTTTTTTTTTTTTTTTTTTGCATTATACAAGCAAGATTTATCATTTAATTATGATTCAAACTATAAGTTATTTCACATTAAAGTTTTTTATAATGTCAAAAGAAATGTGATATTGGAAGACCAGTCTGGCAGCAAATGCTACTACTTCATTTTGTTAAGCTAAAGCCTCACTTCTCGTTTTGTTGCTGCAGGCAACATCCTCATGCTGGAAGACGGAAAGCATTCCTCAGCGGAAAAACTCATGCTCATAGACTTTGAATACAGCAGTTACAACTACAGGTAATGTGTAAGGGGAATGTTGTCTTGATTTAGCAATCAAATAATTGTGCCACCTGTACGTGAAGGTAAATAACACAATGTGTTCCTTTTTGTAGGGGTTTTGACTTTGGCAACCATTTCTGTGAGTGGATGTACGACTACACCTACAATGAGTGGCCTTTCTACAAAGCCACACCAGAGAACTATCCAACCAGAGAGCAGCAGGTCAGTCCGAAAAAACACTAGCACCAAATAAAGAGTATTCACATTGAGCTGCATTTTTAACACTGCTTAAATTACTTACTCCTGACATGCTGCATTGTAATTATGAATATAGAAGTTGTAATAATATAGAAGGTAAGTTGATGTACCGTCAAGGAAAACCGTGCAGAAAACTTGGATTTGAAACATTTACTTGGAGATATGTATACGCACACTGGTTGATTTTTGACAGCAAGTCCTGGATTCACTTTTAATAGATGCATTCAATTAATGACACAAATATTGTGCTGTGTTTTGTCTTGATTTAATACTCGCACAGCTTCACTATTTTTGCTTTTCTTTCTCTTCAGTACATTTAGGATCTGATTCCTTATTTATTGTTTTGATATAAAGCTAGTTAGAAAATGTTCTACTAATCTTTCCTTGGAAAAATAAAACTGGGCTGATGTTCAAACCAAAACTTTGAAGTCATCTCCCTTGATGGGATAGACTGGTTATGCAGTGCCATCTAATGGTGAAACTTCATACATTTTTATGTTTAATAGCGAGATCAAATGCTGCACATGCAGTCAAATCAAATCAGTTAAATCAGAAACAGCTGGAAGTTTAGCCACACTCACTAACTTGTAACTTTTTTTTTAATTTCAGCTTCTTTTTATTAGAAGTTATTTGGCAGAACAGCACAAAGACACTAACGTTGCTGTGGACCAGACACAAATTGAAGAAGATTTAATAATTGAAGCAAACAGGTAAAACAGCCTTAAATAGATTTTACAGCAGTGCTGACGATCAATTAGAACAACTTACAGCAGATCAACAGATCACTGGATTTTCTGTTTGTTTGTTTTTTTTAATTGTAGATATGCATTAGCATCACACTTCCTCTGGGGGGTCTGGTCCATCATACAAGCTAAGATATCCAAGATTGAGTTTGGATACATGGTAAGGAGTGTTTGATTCTTATTACTGTTGTTATTATTCTCTTTTAGTGTAGCGCAAGTCACACATTTATATTTTTTGTAATAAACCACATTGTCTTGCAGGACTACGCCCAGTGTCGTTTTGATGCCTACTTCAAGCAAAAGAAGCTCTTCAGCTGAGATCCAGCTTGTTAATCAAAATGTACTGTCTCATTTGTCTGTCGTTATCATTCTTCAAGCTTGCCCCCTACATTGTGTTGGAACTATGCCTGTCTGCTTAAGGTGAAATGACAAAAAAGACCCTCTGCACCTCAGGCATTCTATTTTACTCATGAATACCATTATTGTGAAATGTTGTCATCATTTTGGGGGCCACAGTTGATTCACAACTGGTTTTCTTTCATATAAACACTTGTTAGATGCACTTCACTTCCTTGGACCATTATTAGACACTTTTATCATGGGATGCATTTGTGTAAAAGATCTACCTCACCCTTGTGATGTTCATAGGGTGCATAGTTTTCATCGTAAAGGGCTGATTCTGACTATTCAGTGAGGGAATAACTGAGACCCTTATTACCTAATCACTCAATGCTTCATAAACTTTTCCTTAAACAATTTAAAAATATTCCACACCAGTTATTCTTTAACTGTTACATTACAAACTTGCCTACATTTGGCAAATTATTATGTAAGGACTTTTTTTAAAAATATACAGTTTGCATAAATTTTCATCACTGTAGAAAAAAATACTGTCAGTTTAACTATTAGAAAGTGTAAAGCTGTTTTTACACATGAACTGGAGCGCTGATCTGTTTTGGACATTCAAAGCAGAAAGTTTACGTGGCGTCCTATCGCACTGATGTGAGAATTGCGCAAGTGGTAGTGGTGTATAGCAACTCCTGCATGCTTTATCCAGACAGCACCCTCTCCTTACTTGCACAAAGCCTTTCCCATAATGAGAACACATCTGAAAGAGGCTCTCTTATGTACTGCATCAGCATTTTGCAACTTAAAGCAACATGCAGAGTTCATGTATGAAAAATGGCTTACAGCATTTATGTCAGTCTTTTTTTTTTTTGTCCTTGTCACTAATTAAGATAACTGTTATTACAGTGCATTTCTGTTGCACTAACTACCTGTCCATTTGACACTGTTTTGTTTCCACTTCTTTAAAATTGCTTCTATACCTGCTGCTTCAAATATGTGACATTCTTACCAAATATACCAATCTTTTAGAAAATATTAAAAAAATTGGAATATTTGTGCACGTTTCACCAATAATAAAAACGTGTTACAGTCAATTACTGTAGCCCATTTGAATGTGAAGTGCTTTTTTTGACATGCTTTTATTTATTTTGACTTTGTTCTATATTTGAATGAATGTACATCAATTTGACATCAAATAAAGTTTCCAAAACAATGTTTTACACAAAGACGAAACTTGAAAGTTTACTCATTAACTACCTGTGACTGTTTTTGTTTTTATTTTTAAGGAACATCTTTTCTGTAATTTTATTCTGTTAAACAAATTCAGTTTAAATGCGAATAAACACATGTGCTTAAAAGCTCGTCTTACATCTTTCAGCTGCTAAAGATTTATTTCATGTCTAGATAAGTTTTGCAGAGATGTGAAGGTAAGCTAACTACAAAGTAATTTGAGTGACCGATGATGTTCAGACTGAACACTATCCCACCTCTGTGATCCAAGAATAGACCAGGCAGAAAGACTTGCACTGCTCTAAGATTAAGAGACCCTTCTGAGTCCACCCGGTCTGCTGCAGGGCAAGAAACGTTTTCTAGCATTTTATTCGCCGTGCTTATTAGAGCGCCAAGCAGTACGAAATCGGACCCTGACGTTTTGGTGTTTACGTCGTTAAAGGTCACGTGACTGTGAGAGCTGAGGCAGGGAAATGGAGAGCAGCTGACAGCACATGGACTAAAATGCTTCTATTTTTCCATTGTGCAGAGGTTGTTGGAATTCTTCAGCGGGCCTGGCTTACCTTATATGGAGGACCTGCATTTCATTTCTGAATTACAGTGAGGTGCAACTTTGATCCAGACAGCGCTCTGTCATTCAGATGAATAATCTCAGGCAATACGTTATGATACTTTTTGAGTGGGTAAGCTTTTGGCTGAAATGCATTCTTAGAAGGATTTTGGATGCTTTTCCAATAGTCAACAACTGGATAGCGTCCTCAGCTGTCACAGACAGGGCATTATGCCAAACAGACTCAGAGGAATGGAAGACTAATGAAGCGCTCCGCACATATCTCCTTGGAGATGGTGATGAAACCAAGGTTACAGTCCAAACCAGCCCACATGCCTTTCTTGTGAGTATTAAGCAAAGTGTGAGATTTCCAGTCATACTGGTTAACAAAAGGCCGTTTAAAAAACTTGGTTTAATAATTTATTTCAAAGGTGAACCTACAAAGACTTTCAGAGTGCAGTGAGTACTTCCGAGCTTTGTCCCAGTCCAGCATGAGAGAGACCTCTGAGAGCCTCATCCACATGGATCACGTGTCCTCTTCCATCTTCCGCAATCTGCTTGAGTTTTCCTTCAATAATAATTTCAAAGTTCCCCAAAATGAGTTGGGAGCACATATAAAGGTACAGCTTCATATATAAACCTCCTTGGCTAGTAATTCAAATTCCTAGGAGTGACATCATGATTTCTTATATTTCTCTTTCTGTCTCTGGAGGTAAGCAACTATCTTCTAGCAGATGCCTTCCTCTCAAAGTGCCTGTCAGTCCTGACAGATGAGCTCAGCCCATCTAACTGTTTGTCATACCTGAGTCTTGCTCATGAGATCTTTTGTGTGGAACTCAAGATGACAGTACTGACTTACTTGAGTAGAAACCTGCTGGAGCTCCCAGACATCATCAGGTAAGCAAAGTTTCAATTCCCCAATTTTAAATGTTTGTCTTTCACTAAAATCGATTTATACCTCAGGTGCCTGAATGAAGAGGAGAGGGAAGAAGCTGTCCACTTGAGGACTCGAGGAGACCGACACCTCTGCACCCTACGGAAAGAGAACCTGAGTTCTTGGAAGGATCCAGAAACAGAACATGCACGACACATATTCACCCTGCAAGGATCAGAGGACAGTAGAGATTGGTGTCCAGTTACAGAGCTTCCCTTTCGGGCTGATAAGTGGTGTATTACAACAGTGGTGCTTTACAACTACTTGTATGTCATAGGAGGTTACAGGGAGCGTATGAAGAGAGGCTGGGAGTTCAGCATGGCTTCCTTTCGATACAATCCCTTTACTCATACGTGGGTCACCACATCTCCTCTGATAAAAGTAAGCAGTCTCCCAGTTTGAGTCTCAAGCGGGTGGCCAGTCTGCCTGTTTGTCTTAACCCCAGCGAATTCCTCTTGCCTTGTCTTTTTCCATCGTTTATATAACACTAATGAAAAGTGTCGCCATCTGTCATATCCACAGCACAGAAGGCACTTCAGTGCAGTGGCCTGTGAAGGCTGTATTTACGCAGTGGGAGGCTGGTACTTGGACTCTCTAGTAACTCCAGACTCCAGCACAGCTCTCTACACAGCTGTAGAGTGCTATGACCCATGGAAAGATAAGTGGAGGTTTGTTTCCTCTTTGTTAGTTCAAAACAGCTAACAGCTTTCTGCAGCACTTGATGCTTTCTAATTGTTTCTCTTCCAAAAAAAAAAGCTTCCTTTAGTTATTGGTATAATCTCTGCCTCAGGTTTGTGTCCTCATTGCCACTCACTGACTTCCAGTTCACCATGTCTTTGTCCCATGATGTTCCTCTTGCTACGACCCTTGGACAGTGTATCTATGTGCTGGGGAGCATCCAGAGGACTGGAGAGAAGTTGTTACTGCAGTACAACACAAAGAAAGGTGCATACATCTGGAAAAAAGCAACCAAGCTCAGCAAAAGAAACCTGGTTTTATTTCCAGCACAGAAAGCTCACTCTTATGTGTGCTGCTGTCTGGAAAATGCCTTCGGTATAGTTCACCGGCTCTAGATTTATATTTACAAGCTGTACACTGATTCATAAATGGTTCTTTTGAATTCTTTCTTTATCTGTTAGATGTATGGTCTGAACTGCTTCCCACCCTTACCAGAGCCAGCGTAGATCTCCCTACACTTTACTTCCTGGGGGCCACGGACAGGCTGCTTGTGATTGGTGGCAACAACTCAGAGAATGTGGTAACCTCGTTCTGTGCGGAGTCACAGAAATGGGGGCCGGTAAACAATCAACAAACCCACACTCATATTAGAAGAGCACTGGATTATCTGGATGCCTAAATAACATATTCATTCAAAGTAATTTTTCACTCCATTTAAAATGTTGATAATGTTCTTTTTTCCCCAGGTTTACAGCGCTGAGAAAGTGGCATTTGCAGGTCAGGGGACAGTGGCTGGTGATCAAATCCTAATGATGCCAAGTGTTGAGCACAACACTGTTGTTAGCATGGACCTCCAAACACTCTCCCTCAAAGCTTTCCCTCCTCTACCCATCTTCACTCGCTATGAAGCTACCTTTTATCTTCATTTCTAATGCTATGGTTAGCATCTTTGCACACATATGTTGTGTGCAGGTTCTTTTGGGCTGAATGTAGTTTGCAATAGCCCAAGTACTTCTAGATCACTTCCCAGTCCTTATGTTGTCCAGTGTTCATATTTCCTAAAATGTAAGACCAGTTTACCCCGCTATGTTGAATGTTTGATTTGTTTACATTAAAATAATGCAGTATATACAATGCAATACCTTTCTTGCCTTGATTAACACCTTCAAGTCCTACTAACCATCACCACCTTGCCATCACCAGTGTGTGAATGTGTGTGTGAATGGGTGGATGACTGGATATGTAAAGCGCTTTGGGGTCCTTAGGGACTAGTAAGGCGCTACATAAATACAGGCCATTTACCATTTTAACCATTCTCATCGGTGTCAAATATAAAACTGGTATTACAGTGTTTTATTTATTTATTTATTGGTGCCATAGCAGAGATGTACTTCTAAGTAGGTGAAATGTCACATGGCTCTCTGTTACTTCTCAACACAGCGCTACAGCGGATTCAGTTACGTAGCCAGTTAGGCTCTGTCTCTGTTTGGTGTCTTGTTACAATGACATGGGAGAGAGAGAGAGAGAGAGAGAGAAACCGAGGATGGTGGTGGGGAGGTGTGTAAAGCACAGGAAAGGACAAACTTGACCACAACCTGACGAAAGCCACTCCAAGGGCACAGAGCACATAAGCCTGAGCTCAGAAGAAATTCATTGCCTCACTGACACAAACCAAAGTCATAGCTTTCCTTTGCTCCATTGGTTTAGGCTCACACTGCCCTAAAAAGGTAAAGTTATTTTTGCTCATTTCTGCATGTTTGCTTCTTTTTTTTTTCTGATTGCTTCTAAGTGTAAAGCTAAAATTTTGCTTGGGCATTAAAATTGGAATATTATAAGAGGGTTTTCAATAATAGACAAAAATCTTTAGATATCTGCAAGATTTTGAAATTTTTCTATAATAACAAAGCTGCAGAGCTTTTCTAAATCTTAAATTATACCAGTAGGTTTGCACACATTTGCGTGTTCTATTCTGTGTTTATATTTCCATGCCCGTCTGCGGATTGCACACATGCTCAGCCGGTGTACCACTATATCTGGCCACTGAACTTTGTCCCACTTGGTGACTGTTCAGTCATATGACATGGAAAAAGAAATACTAGACCTGCTGCCCCCAACCATTATATGGACTGCTATGGGAAGTCCTGATATTTTTGTTAAGAATTAAGGAAGGTCATCGTATTTCTCAGACAAAGACTGAACCCTTTCAACCTTCAGTGTATTTATTTTGCATTTAGACACCTGTTAAACTTCTGCCAGTGACCCACCTTATCACATTATGAGCAAACAGGACAAATAGAGCCGCTTTCTTTAAAACTGCTGTCAGTCACATCTGTGAAAGATTGTTTTTTTTTCTTGAGGTTAACTGTGGTATGATCAGCCTATTTGTTTGTATAACAACAGTTAATGAAATACCCAATGTTTAGTCAAACCTGGGCATGGCCCAATGGGGAAAGAAATGAGGGAAATGAGGAGGGAGTTCAGTGGCAAGTGCTGAAAATCAGTCTGTAAGTCTCTCAGTGACGACCTTTCAATGGACTAGTAATAAGTAGGCATGATTCAAAATTGGGATCTTTACAGATATAGCTTATTTTTTCTGTGGAAAATAATTTAGAGTGTGTTATCACCATGAAGTCGTAAATCTCTGAAACCTTTAACAACCACTATTCAGATTTTCATTTTTTACCTGGCATCCAGTGGTTAAGACAGGTGCCAACACCCTCTAGGCCTGTGTGGGACTTTAAACAACAAAAGGTATGCATTTTGGACATTAAGATCTTGGTAGGACAAACATTTGTAGCTGTCATTAAAAAAACCCCCAAAAAAACAAAAACATTTTAGTGGATAAACTATTAGTTAAGGCATTACATCACCAGTAGGAGTATTTTACATTTTTTAAATGATTTTATGGTGTGGTTTTTGCTGATTTATTTATTTATTTTTAAATTTTCCTTCTTTATTTTTCTTCTTTTATTTTTTTTTTAATTGTTTGGGAGTGTTTTACTTCCTACCAACGTCTCCCCAATAGCCCCTTTTAAAAACAGGGACAGCTGGCCAGCAAAACAGTTGAGGGTCGTAGTTCTAAGTACAGTAATTTTTATATTCATTTTCAGTTATACTGGGTAAGAAACTTAATGGATGGATGGATGAATGGATGGATACATTTTATTGTAAATAAATTTGTTTTCTGGGCACCACTTTGGTCTCTGTAACCCTGAATGAATTAACATTAATTTTACTATGTGTATTTTTTATTAGGAGATATTATAAAATATTATAGACCACTGTATATATTTTTTTTAAAATGTAATAACTTCTCAATGCTGTTCATGTTAGCAGAACACAGAGATGGCTGAGGCACATCAGGCGGTAGGCTTCCAGTTCACTGTGCGCCCAGATGGTGTGGACTTTAAACTGAGCCAAGAAGTCATCAAAAATATCTACCTATCAGGAGTGACAGCATGGAAGAAGAAAGCCATTCAATTCAAGGTACAAAAACTGGCACTTAATATGGTAATATCCAAACTGAAAGGAGAGACCTTTTGTTACTAACCAATAGTGGTATTTTATATCCACAGAATGGTGTATTGGCAGGAGTCTACCCTGCCAGTCCCTCCAGTTGGCTAATAGTTGTAATTGCCATGATGAGCTCTTTATATATTCACATAGACCTGTCTCTGGGAATGATGGATACCATCAAGGAAAACCTACCATATCGGTCAGTAATCCCACAAAGCCCAGTTTTGAAGTATTTCACTTGACCTTTAGACTTTACTGGACAAGCGATGCGGTTATTTTGAGTCATTTATCTGTTTTTATGTCGTTATTGACAAAGGCGGTGTTTTGCATTTTCTGAGCAGAGACTGTATGTCAGTACAGACACGAGCAGTGCTGAGTGCCATCCTGTTTGCCACAGGACTGTGGCTGTTCCTCATCTACCTCCTGAGATACACTCTTAAAGCTCTTCTGTCCTATCATGGATGGATTTTTGAGTCCCATGGAAAAATGAGTACATCAACTAAAGTGTGGCTGGTATGTTCGTCTCACTTTCATTCATGGCATGACTCTCATTTCATTTGGGACTTTTTGGTTCTGTCATTAAAGAGAAGGGATCTTCACTGATTTTTTTCTTTTTCTGTTTGTTTTTTTGTTACCAGTGCCTGGTAAAGATGTTTTCTGGACGCAGACCCTTGCTCTACAGTTTCCAGGCCTCCTTACCCAGGCTTCCTGTGCCCAGTGTGGATGATACAATTCACAGGGTATGTAGTTACAGTAATGGATTTGCATGATCAGAAACACATATCTTATTTGTGCTCCCATAGTTTTCTAAAAACATAGAAACGTGGTCTGGACATCATTACAAGTAGTTGAGATTTTTATGCACGGAAGCTTTTAGTTATTGTTGTTCCATCAGTTCCTGAATCTAAACTCACACTGAACTCAATCTACACCAGCTGAAGTTCTTGTCAATCATTCAGTCGATATACAAAAACCTATTAGACTAACCAAGCACAGGTATAAAAAATACTACCTATGCTGCTCCAGCAGCCTTCCTGCACCCTGCTCAAATTGTGTACAGTTTTTCAGTAGGTTTTTGGGAAGAACTTGGCACGTCCTCTTGCAGAAAAGCTGTCTTGGATGTCTTCCAGAATTTCTGGTCATACCTTTCACCTGATATGTCAATGTTTTGTTAATTAAATTAAATTACATTTTATTTATACAGCACCAAATCACACCAACAGTTGCCTCAAGGCACTTTATATTGTAAGGTGGGGCCCTACAATAATACGTACAGAGAGAACCCCAACAATCAAATGACCCCCTGAGCAAGCACTTTGGCAACATTGGGAAGGAAAAACTCAGTTTTAACAGGAAGAAACCTCCAGCAGAACCATAGAGGGGTGCTGCGACCAGTTGGGGAGAGAGAAGGAAGACAGGATAAAAGACATGCTGTGGAAGAGAGATAGAGATTAATAACAATTAATGATTCAATGTAGAGAGGTCTATTAACACATAGTGAGTGAGAAATGTAACTGAAGAAGAAATACTCAGTGCATCATGGGAATCCCCCAGCAGCCTACACCTATTGCAGCATAACTAAGAGAGGATTCAGGACCACCCGACCCAGCCCTAACTATATGCTTTAGCAAAAAGGAAAGTTTTAAGCTTAATCTTAAAAGTAAAGGTAGTGTCTGTCTCCCGAATCCAAACTGAAAGCGTGTTCAACAGAGGAAGGGGCCTGAAAACTGAAGGCCCCCATTCTACTTTTAAATACTTTAGGAACAACAAGTAGTCCGATAGCAAAGTGCTCTAATGGGTTGATATGGTACTATAAGGTCATTAAGATAAGATGGGGCCTGATTATTTAAGACCTTTATGTGAGGAGCAGGATTTTGAATTCAGTTCTGGATTTAACAGGAAGCCAATGAAGGGAAGCCAATACAGGAGAAATATGCTCTCTCTTTCTAGTCCCTGTCAGTCTTGCTGCAGCATTTTGGATTAATTGAAGGCTTTTCAGGGAGTTTTTAGGACTTCCTGATAGTAAAAAGTAGTCCAGCCTAGGAGTAATAAATGCATGAACTAGTTTTTCTGCATCACTCCGAGACAGGATATTTCTAATTTTAGAGATGTTAAGCAAATAGAAGAAATTTTGTTACGTGACGTCTGCTTCTATGTAACACTACTCCCTGTGTATGATATTCTTTTCACAGTACCTTGAGTCAGTTCGACCTCTGCTGGACAATGAGCAGTACAATAAAATGGAGCTTTTGGCCAGTGATTTTAAAGAAAACAAAGCAGCCCAACTGCAGAGATGCCTAATCTTAAAATCATGGTGGGCAACAAATTATGTGAGTAGTGTTTTCTGTCATGCTACTGAAATTGTCTTGAATTGTAATGATAGACAATAAAAACCTGTAATTTTCTCCAGGTAAGTGACTGGTGGGAGGAGTACATTTACCTCAGGGGCAGGAGTCCTATCATGGTCAACAGTAACTTCTATATAATGGTATGTAAAACTGTCAGTACATCAGTTGAGCGTTTTTTCATTTTTCTATTAGTAATGGGAATGAGGTAATAATTTATTTTAAATAATTTAAACACGTCATCTTTAACTTTTCAAATAAATGTGTCTGTTATCTGTGTTTGTTCTCTGTTTTGTGTTGTCACTTTGTTGTATTTGGTCATTCCATTTATTGTGTGAAGGACCTCTTGTACGTGACCCCAACACACCGTCAGGCTGCAAGAGCAGGAAATGTGGTACATGCCATGTTGCAATACAGACGCAAACTGGAACGTGGTGAACTTGCACCGGTATAGCTTGCCATTACAATTACTCTTTTCTCTCGTTTTATTGCAAGGTTAAACTCTGTGTTGACTTCTATTTAACTTTTTCTGCTCAGCTGAGGGCTTTGGGGACTGTTCCTATGTGTTCTACTCAGATGGAGAGGATGTTTAACACCACTCGCATCCCTGGCATTGAAACAGGTGAGCAAATGTTTAGGTCTGTACTGTATGAGTGCTCAATCATCAGTCACAGATAAGATACTTCCCATTGTCCAGTATGCAGCACTAGTGGGTACATCTCTATTAATGATTTCACAGCAAATAGGTTCCATCACTCTCTAAAGCTACTGGGACATATCTTTGATGCTGTGCTTTCAGTAAGTCACTGTGTGTAACTTAAATTAAATCAAATCTTTTACTGGCTTAACAATCTTTACAGATTTTGTGCAGCACCTGACTGATCGGAAACACCTGGTTGTCTTCCACAAGGGTCGGTTCTTCCAGGTGTGGCTTTACACTGGAGGCCGTCACCTTTTGCCCAGTGAACTTGAAACACAGTTTCAAAGGATTCTCAATGATACATCAGAACCTCAACCAGGAGAGCTCAAACTAGCTGCCCTGACAGCAGGATACAGGTATATACAAACAAAAAACACCTTAAAAAAGCAGGTAAGCAGGTTAAATGTTCAAACACTTTCAGCAGAAAAGGGAAACGGTCTCACTCTCACCCTTAGGGTTCCATGGGCTCAGGCTCGGATAAAATATTTTAGCCAAGGCATAAACAAAGTATCCCTGGATGCAATCGAGTCAGCTGCCTTCTTCCTGACATTGGATGATGAGCCGCAGGGTTACGATCCTGCAAAGACCAACTCACTTGATAGCTACACCAAGTCCCTGCTGCATGGAAAATGTTATGACAGGTAGGCAAAGAAGACCAAGCCTTTTATTGACTTTGACCAAACTGATTCCCTAAAAGAAGTTGGGGTTTTTCTTGCAGGTGGTTTGACAAATCTTTTACATTGATCTCTTATCCAAATGGAAAAATGGGTGTAAATGTTGAACATTCTTGGGCTGATGCACCAATTGTAGGACACATGTGGGAGGTAGGAAAAGTGTTCTGAAAATATCCTAAAATAATGATTCAAAGAATGCAAATTTCTTCAGCTGCATTTTTTTTTCTTTTTAGTATATTCTAGCAACAGACTGCTTCCATCTTGGATACACTGAGGAGGGACACTGTAAAGGGGATGTGAACAAAAACCTGCCTCATCCCACTCGACTACAATGGCAGATTCCAAATGAGGTATAGAAAAATTTGTATTTATTTCTTATATCCAGTATTGTTTTTAGTTTTTTCTTTTAATTTAATGGTGTTTTAGATCTGTACACAAACTAATTAGGATATTCTTTTACCCTCTCTAAGTGCCAAAATGTCATTGAAACGTCATACCTCTCAGCCAAGCAGATAGCTGATGATGTGGACTTCCATGGCTATCTGTTTGCTGAGTTTGGAAAAGGCCTGATCAAGAAGTGCAGAACAAGCCCTGATGCCTTTATTCAGCTGGCCTTGCAGCTGGCCCAGTTTAGGGTAGGCCTGCCATAGTTCATAGAATCACTGACATTTCTTTAAATGTATCTACAACCATCAACTAATAGATAACTCTTTGCTTTATAGGACCAGCGTGTGTTCTGTCTGACGTACGAATCATCGATGACACGTATGTTCAGAGATGGGCGGACAGAGACAGTGCGCTCCTGCACTTCTGAGGCGGTTGCATTCGTCAGAGCCATGGAGGACGCTGGTGCGACGGTAGGCAAAACAAATAACCATGTCCACAACAAATAAAAAGGTCATGACATCATTCAGCTGCTCGACAGGTGTGTATAAAGAGAATCACAGGTCAAAGGCATTTTAATGGAGAAGTTTTTAATAAAAATAGACAACAACTTTGGACTTAATGTGGTTTATAATGTTTATCTTGTAGTCACGGGACATTCATGTACTCAGTTTTAGATTTTCCGATGGGTCACATTGTTAAAGAACATGTTGTTCTACTAAGACCATGGTGACCAAGACCTAGAGGTAATGTGTGTCAGTGCCCTGGACTTTAAGCTCTTGGATGTTCTGACAGGGTCAAGCTGGTACTTTCCTTCATTGATAAAGAAATCTAAAAATTATTTAAATGCAGTTTTTATTTATTTATTTAGAAATATTAGAAACTACATTGCCTGTTGTTTATGTTGTCAGAATGCCCAGAGACTTGCCCTGTTTCGGAAAGCAGCAGAAAAGCACCAAAACATGTATCGTCTGGCCATGACTGGTTCTGGGATCGATCGTCACCTTTTCTGTCTCTATATAGTATCTAAATACCTTGGTGTTGACTCACCATTTCTTACTAAGGTTAGCACTATTATCTATCATGTGTTTTTAATGTGTTTTTGTTTTATAATGCTCTTTTCCAAACTAAATTCACTGTCTTTGCGTAATGCTTAAAGGTGCTTTCGGAGCCCTGGAAGTTGTCCACCAGTCAGACTCCACAGCAGCAGCTCAATTTAGTTGACATCAACAAGTTCCCGAAATATGTGTGTGGTGGGGGTGGATTTGGCCCTGTGAGTTAATTTGATGCAATATGAACATGTGCAAAAAGTTACAGTCATAGCTTTCTTACCTGCTGGCCTGATCAAGGAGGGCTATGTGAAATGTAACAGCGTCTCTTTGTTATCTTAGGTAGCTGACGATGGTTACGGTGTGTCTTATATCATTGTTGGGGAAAACCTCATCACATTCCACATCTCCAGCAAGTTCTCCAGTCCTGACACAGTAAGACAGAAAAAACAGCACTGCATACTATAGATCCAACTCTTCCTGTTTTTATCTCTTGCTCTGATTGTTCCTTCTCTGTCTGACCTGCAGGACTCATATCGGTTTGGTCAGCATATTCAAAAGGCCATGCTTGACATCCAAGCTCTCTTCAAGCCTGAAAATGATAAGACAGCACAGAATGCAAAGTATGTCCATCTGGAAAATGGGAAAAAGCACATATAACAGAGAGTGTGGCAGGGTAGGTTGGATGTGGAGCACATACAACCTGTGACTCAGTCTTCATTCATAAAAATAAAACAAGGCTCTGGTGACAGGTTGGGCTGCTGTGGTGAGTCTCAGCTTGGCATTCCTCTCAGACAAAAACAATATTTATTACACATCTATGTTTTTCCTGTTTATATTCAGGGATAAAGAAATGTATTTCTTTTTACACAATAGTTCCTCACATACACATACCACCCTCACTGTATATAAATCCAATGTAATGTAAATAAAGCTACAATATGTATTTATTCATGATCTTATGAAAGCTGTAAATATATCTGCCAATGTGTTCTTGTATTTGCAGATCTAAATTATTTGTTACGTGCCTGTATTTAAGAATTTGCTGTTGATTTTAAGGCGGCTGTCATTAGTGATTAAAAATATAACACACTAAATGCAACTAATGCATAACTAGTGCAGTCATCATCAGTGATTTCTGTGGCACTGCTGTGGAAGATTGGAAAATTCAGTTTGAAATGATTACATCAGCTGTGTGTGTGTATAGATAGACAGATATATGACATAGTGTAGGGACTGAAAGAGGCATGACAGAGCAGCAATGCACTGACAGGTCTTAGTGAGAGCTGTGGGAAATTTGCTGTCAAAATTAGGAGATTGTGTTCAGGAGAGTGAATTGTCTCCTTAAACTCTTGTGCAAGCATTGCTCCATGAATACAAATCAATAGAAAATAGTTCATCATACTGGTAAATTTGTGGATGACATACAGTATTGTGCAAAAGTCTTAAACCAGCCCTAATTTCTTTATATTTGGCTTCCAAGGACCCAGGTGTATTTGTAATTACTTTAAGTAGTCTTGAGCTCCGAAAGATTTCTGAAGATCATTCAAAGTTTTTCTGTGGACACTGGCTGCTTTTTCACTATGTTTCTGTTTTGTTTTTTTTGTTTTTTTT
>NW_024582540.1:429171-466857 GCF_018398535.1 Haplochromis burtoni
ACAAGAGGATGCAAAGGGGTCTGCATGGGATCCTACAGCCATGTTGGTGTAATTAACTGGGAATGCTTTTTATTAGGCGACATAAAACTGACGTATGATTCATTCAAGCATAAGAAGACGCCTAAGTCGAGCCGTGAACCAGTGTTGTGTAAACATACAACAGAAAAGTTAGCAAAGAACTAATATTAAGTCATATTAAAGCATTTTGTTACTAACATTTTGTTGCAAAAACATGCAATTTTTTCCCATTACTGTATGTAAATCTACAAAAATTGCCCAAGAAAACACAGTTTGACAGGAATAAAGTATAAAAACTATCCAAAGCAGATAAAGCTTATCTGAAATTCATGTCTTTATTGTATAAAAGAATTGGTGGGCAGGCACTAGCACTCATGAATTGGTCTCCCCAGTGTCCAGATCTCAGCATTATTGAAGCAGTGTAGGAACAGAATGCAGTCAACATCTAAAGAAGAGATTTGAATGTCCTTTAAGAATCTTGGAAAAGTATTCCTGAAGACTACTTAAAGGAATTACAACAAACTTTAAGAGAGTTCATGCTGTGTTGAAGAATAAAAGTGATCATACCAAATGTTGACTTTCAAACTTGTTACATTTGTATAAACTCTATTTCTGTCTCGTTTACTGTATTCAGATTAATTCTTGAACGTTTCAATAACTCGCTGCAGCCATTTCACAATTTCTTTGCAAAATATGAAGAAATGAATAGTGACTCAAGATTTTTGCACAGTTTTGTATTCCTATTCATTACAGAATAAAATGAGTACTTGTGCTTTTAAATACATTGACAACAGACACAGAAAAAGTTTTTTTATTAGAGAAGTTTATTTTAAGAGGTGGCAAGGGGGATTTTGACACGTTCCTGAAGTTTTACAGAGAGCTTCCCGATTTATCCCTGCTATCTGACCTTTGACCAGCTGGAAGCTTCACTGTAAATCAGCGTTCTTGCCGTACATACTCTGGCAATGATGAGGGGGGGGGAAAAAAAAAAAAAAAAAAGATCCTGTACTTGTGGACTAACAATGAAGTTTTAGGCAGTTTTTCATATAAAATTCCGATTTTGTATTATGTTAAACATGACATAATGAGAATGCAGATGGTTTACAGTTCATCTCCTGAGGGTTCTGCAGATATTAATGTATCTATGACCACACGATGATGTATAACAATAAGAAACCACTTTAGAGAAGTATCTGTTTTTTATAAAACTTTAGTTCAAAATTGTAACTACACTGTAACTACATGGCCAATTTGATTTAGTTTATCCACACAAGTGAGACCAAATTTCAAATAGATGATGGTTTATTAGTTTATGCAGGGACAATACAAAAAGTCAAAGTAATAAAAAACAAGCCATTCTGGTCGCACTTATTTTCTTTCAAGGCATCAGTTACAACAATGAACTAAAACTCAGCTGTATAACTGTACAACAAAGTAAATGAACAATAAACAAAAACGCCACCATGGTTTGATGAGAGCAGTTTTAAGAGAGCCAAAGAGGCAACCGACTCCAGACTTCCTAATGATTCAAAATGAATCAGCAGTATCAGATTATCTCCTATCAGAAGCTGCCTGCCAGTCAAGCACACTGAACATAACAGAGTACAACAGACAACAAAAGCAAGTGGATTTTAAGAATGCTCTATTTCTTACCAATTTTTATCGCGGGGATACTGCAGGTGGAGTCCACTGGGTAGTGATGTGCCCCCATGGGGCCACTGTGTGGAGCTGTTTTCATGTTGATGGCACGCCAACCCAGTCTTTTCTGTGTACATACTATTTGTGTATATATTTCAACACTCTAGGATGGTTCTGTAGTTTATGTGTCTAAAATCACTCAGAGCTTTTGGGGTCCGGTCTGTGATGCAACAGAGGAGGTTTAAGAAGTTGCACCAGGTGTTGGATTGACATTCTGTGTGGCCGCCTGTGGTGCTACCTCTATGATTCGTGGTTTGTCAATGATGCGAGCAGTGCGGTTTCCTTTCTCTACAATCCCGATGATCCATGCTTGATGACCTTCTCCGTATTTTGGGGATTTGATCTCGGCACAGAAGCGGGCAGCTTGTTCTCGAGGTAAACAAATAAGCAGACCTCCTAGAAATGAAAGGAGATGTTGTCAGACAAGTGACTTAAATGAAGATTTAAGTCTAATTAAATCACTCATTTTTAGAATATGACACTGTTAGGGAGTACTCGGCCTTCTTACAGATAACTCTAAAGGCATTTTTATACATGAACAAATTCACAAGGTCCAAATTTGCCATTTCTTGCATGTAGCACACAGCTGGAGATTATCGGTGCCTGAGGTGTTCTCACTATTGGAAATACTGCCTGCAGGTAGTATGACATCCACTGGCTTTCTGCAAATTCTCCATGATGTGCACCACTCCCACATGGGCCCAACTGGATATAACAGACTTTTTTTTTAAAACAAACAAACAAAAAAAAACACAGCTCTAATGCATAAAGTGCATGTGTGAAAACAGATTTGATATCAATTCTGCTGCAGATTGTTGATCACAGCATGAAACATTAAGCAGATAAACTAATCACAAAGATAGATCTTTTAACTGATGCGCTGTAGATTATTTAACAACTTCTTCGGCTTCTGTAACTTCTCCACATAGTTAAGCAAAGACACTTATGTGACTGTAGATGCGCGCCTTCATCAAACTGCCTCAATTACACACGCTTGCCATCTTCCAACACTGTCTTGAAGAAATTAATGGCCTATAAAGTCTGATATGCTTAAAAGATAAATCAGAAGGACAGCTGAACCTCAGCCAAATTTCAACCTTTAATAGTTACAATCTCAGGACTTTCAATCAGACAAAACATCAAAATGTAAATTTTTTTTTAACATGTCTTGCTTCTCTCCCCGAACATCAACCAATTATGGTCTGTTATTATTGCTGCTTTACTTATTTAGCTACCTAATTGTTAGGAGATTAAACTCTCAATTCACATCCCCAAACAAATTTTCCCGAAAGAGAAAGAAGCTGATTAATAATAACAGAACCACAGTCTTTTGTAAAATCAGTTACAGTGAGAAGTGGCTTTACCTTACTGATGGCACATAAAATTCAGTTGAGCTGCCTCTAGTTACACTTTTTCATTTTCTAAGATCTTTTTCCAGAACTTACTGCATTCCTTGGTAAAATCTCAATGTCTTGAAAACATTAAAATACACACACGCACACACCTGATGTTTCAGGACAGGTGCCATGCATGAGCCCGAACATGTTCCCACAGGCTTTAGACACGGCGGCCATCTTGGCGAGCACTGGGAGGTTGTGGATGACAAAAGACACCTCACTTCGCTGTTGTCGTGCCAACGTCTGAGCGTGGCCGAGTATGCCAAACCCTGTGATATCGGTCGCTGCGTGAGCATTGAACGTGTGCATGAGACCCGCAGCTGCAAGCAAAAGACAGTAAGATAGGCATCATGATGATCAATTTGTTTATTGCCAAAAATCTGCAAACGCTCAAGTAATCTGGATGCAATAATGTCGACTAGTAATATAATAGAATCTAATGGGTAATAATACTCATTACATTCTTACTAACAAATAATTACTAATTACGAGAAAACAAAGTCATTAGAACCACATACTCGGTAATGCTATTGTTAAAATGTAACCGAGAATAATCAAAAGTTTAGGCAGGCAGAAAAGGTCACATGCTCTTAATGGTCTTGCCTGTCCTGTTGAGCCGAGCCATATTCATCATGGCTTCATGGTAGGCCAGCTCTACGTCCTCCTGCGTCACCACCAGCTTGATCTTGTTCCATTTTTCAGGCTTTTCAGAGACACAAAGAAAGCATAAATAGGCAGTGATGTTACTGGTTATTATTAAACAACAGGTTTTTAACAAAATTATTCAGAAACGAGTTGGCAGACTTACAATATCTAGCCACTGATGCACTGCAACTGCCACTTGTGTTCCAAGTGGTTTGGTCAACACCAACACATCTCCTGGCACTGCATTGTCTGGCCTGAAAAACGTCAGACACAGCATCGTCAAGCTTGTTTTAAGGCACCCAAGGAAGCAAAAAACAGCAAAATATGCAGCAGGAACTCATTCCTACATGATAAACTCATTGGGCTGGCAAACTGTTGTTGCAACTCCTCCCATCACTACCCAGGGGTTGAGCACCGTCTGACCTCCTGTTACAGACGTCCCTGCCTCCTCTGATGCATCTTTGAATCCCTGGATGATCAGTGGCATGACTTTGTCTCTCTCCTGTAAACACAGAAGAATGTCAGAGTCGAGGCTCGGGACATTTTAAATGCACTGATGATAATAAGAGATGTCCCAAACTAATGTGATTCCAGTACTAGGGCTATTGCATGAAATTACCCGTCACTTTATTACGTACACCTGTTCCACTGCTCATTGATGCAAATCGCATGATTGCAACTCAATGCATTTAAGCATGGAGGCACAGTCAAGACAACCTGCTGAAGTTCAAACTGAACATCAGAATGGGCTGATTTAAGATAAAAGCTGATTTAAGTAACTTTGAACATAACATGGCTGCTAGTGGTCTGAGTGTTTCAGAAGCCGCTGATCTACTGGGATTTTCCTTTGTAACCATCTCTAGGGTGTACAGAAAATGGTCCAAAAAAGAGAAACTATCCAGCAAATACTGGATGTCAGACATGGAAGAAGAAACACCAGACCATTACAAGCCGATAGGAAGACAACAGTAACTCTAATAACCACTTGTTACTACCAAGGTCTGCAGACACATCCCTGAAGACACAGCACATCAAACCTGAAGGCATCTACACACCAGAGCACCTGAAGACCACACAGGATGCCACTCCTGTCAGCTAAGAACAGGAAATTGAGGCTACAGTTACACAAATTCACCAAAACAGGGCAATAGAAGGCTGTTGCCTTGTCTGATGAGTCTCAATTTGTGGTGCCACACTTGGATGATAAAGGTCAAAATTTGGATGGATTTTTGGATGTGCATCCAACAAATCTGCAGCAACTGTGTGAAGCCATCATGTCAATATAGACCAAAATCTCCAAAGAAATTATTTCAGCACTTTGGTGAATCTCAAAGAATTAAAACATTTGCGAAGCCAAAAGGATGTCTAACCCGGTACTAGTAAAGTGTCCAGCAAGTGTACCTTTACTTAAGCAAGATATGTCTTACTTTCTCTGACATTTTGTTGCTGACTCCCAGAAGCATCAACATGTTGTCACACTCAGTAACTCCCATGGCGTACAGGTCACTTAGAACATTGGCACAAGCAATTCTTCCCTATAGAAAAGAGACCATGAAAATTCATCACATACAGGTTTGGTATGCAAAGTAATTTAATGAAAGAAAACCAGAAAAGTAATGCTAATGAAGAAGGGAAGGTCCTTACCATCATGTAAGGGTCATCCACAATGGGATAGATGTAGTCTGTTGTCTGGACAAGAGAAAGGCCACCATGCCGGAGGGGGATCACACACGTGTCCATGCCAATGCCTTCATAAAGAATATCTCTCTTAATGTAATATTTTAGAGTGTCTGCACTTGTGACCTGTGAACTGTGACCATGTATTTGCTGCTATGCTTAAAAACAGAAGGGGTGGGGGAGAGATAGCATTGCTATTAATGTGCTATATGATTTTAAGAATTACCTAATCGAGGCATAACCGCCCCCAGGAACTGTTCATCCTCTTGATAGTGGTTCTCTTGCAGGGTTTCTAGCAGCTTCTGTAACACATCTTGGGGGACCTGTGATTAGAGAAAATGACCACAATTTTGATGTATTATTTCCTCACTAATCTGTGCAAAGAAAATAACACATTCAAGGCAGATTTTTTTTGTGGACAGCTAACCTTGCAGCCTGTGCCTTTGAGCTCAGCAAACCGTGTGAGCCTGAAGTTCTTGTCCAGCTCATAGCTTTCAGGGTTAAAAGACTCCCTCACAGACATGTCTGAAGAAGCTCTGGGTCCGCACCACTAGAACCACATCAATGACTATGAAAAATAAATAAAACTGGTGATTAGAGACAGTGTCTGGGTGTCTCAAGAAAATAAATGCAAATGTTGAGCAAAAGAGATGCTGGTTGGCATCTCTTTTGCTGCAATGATAGAAATTTTGTTCCAGAGCTCTGTTGACAAAATATTAGGAACACCTAAGTACATTAGAAGTTACTACTATAAACACGACTCAAAGATCAGTGTGATATTATTGCAGGTGTGTTGTATTTTGTGATTGAAACAAGTTTACAAATAAATAATAAAAAACTGCATGGCGATTTTAATGCACAGTTGTTATTAAATGTTTTTAATTTGTTAAATACTAGTTTTGATAATTATTGTATTCTTTCTTTAAGGCAACGGGGTGTCGGATATCTTTAAATTGAAATGCACAATAATGAATGTGGCATCACCTAAAAGCCCCCCCCCCCCCAAATACTCTCCAATCACTGAGAATATAATAAACTTTTGTGTTCCCAAAAATAAGCTCCACAAAGTTGATAAAACTGAAATGCCGTGCAAGTTGGTTGTTACTTATAATCTCGGTTTTTAACATAAACCGGCGTGAGCTGATGAAGGGGCCGTTACTGGTATAGTGGGGTAGTGTTCAAGACAAGCAATGATCCCAAGTTCATTCAACCCTTGGGCACAGGCTAACAATAAAAGTAATGATGTGTGAGTGATTCCGTGTGATGTGAGCGGCATAACACGCTGTCGGCAGCTCAGCTTTAAGACACGTGCGTTGATAATGACAGCTACACCCTCTACGTCTGTTTGTTTTGCTGAAAATGCAGTTTTGGCTACTGCTGCTAGCTCTTGCTAGCAAACGCTGCTCCATGCAGCAGCCGTTGAACAGCTCCGTGTAACAAAGAGCCGATGAGCAACCCACTTCAAGAGCTGCTGCACATCTAAAAACAGATAAGACGCACACTGCGACCTAAACGTGACGCGTAGCGTTGAGTCGCAGTGTCAGCTCGTAGCACATGTACGTTAAAAAGTTGCCGTAGAGCGCCGAACAAAAATGTCGGCGGCGGAAAAAATTAACCCTTTCCTGTCCCTCGCCATGCGATGTGTGCAACATTAGCGTCAACACGAATAAAACCGCGCTGCACCTGCTACGTGTGCAAACTTTGTAACGCTGCGGTGCAATAGAAGTGTTTACAACTGCTCTAGATGTGATTTTAGGACCAAAGCGGAGGTATATTCTTGCAACATTTCCCCTTTAATTGCTCTGACCATTTTATCCTTACCAGCTTCACGTTAGCGGCGGATCCCGACAGAAGAGCGGGGAAGGCACCAGCATGCACCGGGGCTACAAACGGCTGTCCTGCGAGAAAGCCTGACGAAAAGTGACACATATTTGACTTCTAACATTGGTCTAAGCGAATAAAACTGTACAAGTATCGTGAGTAATTAAGCATATTGTGTTTTTAAAAAATGTATCCAACCTCTGCTCACCTTTATAAAAATGCGTGAATTAGAATGCAAGAAGGAAACTAACCAGATCTCAAAGGGTCCTCCTTCTGCACACTGGCGGCTTCAACATCCCCTTTAATGAGCTGTGAAGTCTGGCAACAAAATCTCAACAATGGAGTGTACCTTTAATTTACTGTTTCCCTCCAAGTGCGACTACAGCAACACAACATTGCCTGGCTCGAAGTTACCCTAATAAAAGATAAAATAACTTTTATTTTATCATTTTTAGCTTGTGTTTTGATAACAATTAGCCTAAATTTGAAACTTTTCTTTTAACATATTTGAGTGCTTTGTTTTGTTAATTATACTTTACACAATATAAAAAAAAACACACGAACAGCAACTTTGAATAAAGTAGATTTAATGGTGGGATCAACCTTATTTTTTAAATATATGTACAGTTAGCAAAAATGAAAGGAAAATACATAATGTCATCACAATATTGACACCAACTGCAGTGGTATGCATAGCCTAAAAATCTAATAAAGAAAAAAAAAAGCATTTATAGTCTGCGATATATTTTTATATTTTCACCAAATGTAGACTGCAAACCTATTGTTAATTTGCAAATTTTTTTAATGAATTAAAATTTGCCCCAAAAAGAAATACATCGGACCATGTTTACAAGATGTTTGCATTTGGATGTAATGTCTGGATATAAGGTGGATGCTGCACTGCACATTAAACCCACTAAAGTTACTTGAAAGGCACAATCCACAATGAACAGCTTCCCGTGAAGTTTAGTTTTTGCTAAATAAATGAACGCAATAGTGTTATAGTACTTAGTCTCATTTGAGATGTTTGATCCTTATTTCATTGCATGGAAATAAAACAAGTTAGCTTTTAAGGCTGTTGTCTTTTATGTAAACAGTAAGTGACCGATTTTATTACCTAACCGCTATATAGTTCAGTGTTTATTTTCACAAAATTCCAAATCTCAGCATTTAAATGGGGCCCCAATGAAAAGCCTTTTGGAACACAAATGCTACATTGGGATTCTTGTTTGGTCCTATTTTATGTCTCTTTACATTCATAGCACATAGCAGTTAACAGCTGCAAATAGTGGCAAAATGCACCAATTCAGAGAAATAATGAAGACAAGACTCTACTGTAAGGCCATCGTGGCAGCCATTGGATTAACCAGTTGTGTTCGCTGCTATCCTCTCTTCACTTGCAGCCTGTTTATTATCACAGCCTTTAAAAGAAGGAAGAAAATATTGTCAAAATGATATATATATTATCACCAAAAAGATATCTTAATGAATGAACATGGCAACAAAATAAAATGCTATTGTGACAATGAGGGTGAAATATAGAGGTGAAAGAGTGGATATGCGGCATGGTGTGAGGATAATTAGCTGACATTTTGGAAAGCTGCATGAAAATGTCAAAAGTCACTGTGACAGCATGACAAAGACCGATGAGCCAATGAGAGAGCTGGCAACACCAGCTTGTGTGTGTGTGTGTGTGTGCTGTGACAATGATGTGGGGAGAGGTAAAGCCATTGTGTACTCAGAGGGGGGCTGATGGAAAGATTTTGTAAGATGGAGGGCTGACATGAAGGGAACCAGCAACCAGAAAATGGTCAAAACAGACAACTGAATTAATGTATGTGTCTGTGTGTGTGCCCACGTGTGGCAGACACCCATAAGTGTAAAAATCATAATAATGAGTTTAATACTTGTGGATGGTCCATTTGAGATGTCTTCTGCTTCTACGGCATCTGAAGAGCCAAAGACAACATAGATTGACAGACGGCCTTTTCTTTAGCCTTGAAACGAGCTGCCTTACAAGTATTGTAAAAGGAATGGGCTTCCTCTAGCACCTTAATCAAGGGAAAATATTAAAATGGTTTAAATGATTTAGCAGCAGAACCTCTTTTCAGCCTCCTCCTTGCAAGTTTGATCTGATCTTGAAGGATCTGAACCCAGTCTCGTGGCCCAGGCAACTTCTCTATTTTGTGTTCAGTGCAGTATTTCTCTGTAAAAACTGGACACACACCATAGTTACATTAATGTTTGTTCAGAAATGTAGTTACACTTTAGTTTGTCTTTCTCTGCCTTACCTTTAATGGCACCCACAATGTTCTGGTCCAAGCCCTTACGGTTATCATTTAGCCCTCTCTTCCTTTTGCCATTTGGCAAGGAGTTAGCCAGCGTGGCGTCATCAAAGAAGGCACACACCTAAACACACAGCAGAGCTCTTGACCATGCAGCATTTTTGTTCTTTGTTCACATTTCACACGATTATAAAATAATCAGAGCGACAGAGAAAACGCTTTTAAAAATCATAGACGTGCACCAGTTTCCGGAACAGCAGGCTGCCTGAGCGTGTATAGTTGACCAGAATGGAGTCTAGCTGGGCCTTAGAGATAAACACGTCATAATCCTCTGCAAGACGCACCTCAGACTGTGAAGGAGTCAAGCAACACAGAGTGTTAATTGTAAAGCATTAAATAAATATCACCAGTTGAAATATGAGTTTTTAGAAAGAAAAAAGCGAGAAGACGTTATCTTCATTTCTAGCATTAGCTCAAATCATAGATGTGCTGTAAAATAAACCGCAAGGATGTTTGCACAAAGGTTTATGTCTCATTAGGCAAAAAACAAGGAAAAATCAAGGTACTTAAACTTTTTTTAGGCATGGAGCTTCACAAAAGAAGCAACGTTTAGGCTGCAAATTATTTTTACATGCAAATACACATACACGTTCAAATTCATAAGACAGGTGCAATGCACCTGAATCAAATTAAGCGTCCAAATGAGGCTTGGTAAGCACACGTTGCTGCATACGTACATCCACACTAAGGTAAAGATTACCTCTAATGCTTGTGATTCCCGTAGTTGGTTCAGGAGAGGAGATGTGTTGTTGACCGTCACTGGGTTGGTCTGAGGTGGTGGCACAGGAATGTCAGAGGAGATGGGATGATTGTTGGTTGTAGATGAGTCTTGTTTCTCACATTCTCGCTTCTTTACAGATTCCACAGGTGCAGCTTTTAGCAGTGATGCATCCAGAGGAGCAAGACCAGCTCTTCTGGTGCTAAACACAGATAGCGGAGCCATCCTATAGATTGGCCTCCTCTTTCGAGGCCTGTGGCGAGGACTGGGTCCTGCACCTAGGCGAGGTTGAGACGGCGATGCTGCCCTTTCCTGCTTTTCTAAAGATGCTATTAAAAGGCAGAAAAACATTATATTGTGTTTATCTCTTTATTTTAGAGTGTGTATTGGTGTTCATTTACTAACCTTTTTGATTCTGCATCAACCTCCTCATGCCACGTAGTTCCTGCAGAATAGCCTGCAAGGTGCCCTTACAGTTACACATACAGCAGGGGGTTTCTGGCACAGTAGGAGGAACTACATCTGCTGGGAAATGAGGGATGCATTTGTTAGCGCTTGTTCACTCTAACATATGCACACAAGTGCAAACATGCTTTAATGTAACAACAAAGGTGTAAGCCATTGCTGGTGTTCATCACTCAATATTTAATGAAATTCACTATTCTTCAAATAACTTAAAATTTGTTTAGTAGTTTTCTCCTTTCAAACATGCACCGATATCCTACCATTAGTTTCATTCACTTTGATTAAACCCTTTGTGCTGTTGAGAATCCTGAGGGCTCTGGAGCGTGTGCTGTACTGGCCGCAGCCTGGGCTGTTTGGGACTGGGATGGATATGGATGAAGGTGAAGGCCCTGGATCCTCTGCAGAGTTCCAGCTGTTGCTCTGGTGGTCCTCTGACACCAGAGATAAAAGTTCAGGCTGATTTATCCAGTTCAGAGGCTTTTCCTGGGGCTCCTTTGTTAAGCTATCCTGCTCTGTACCAGCACGCTGGTATACTCTGCTGGTTTTATCGCTCAGAAGCCTCATCATTCCTGTGATTTGCCTTTTGATCTCCATGCCCTCATCCTCCAGCCAAGCTACATTAAGAGAGAATGGTGCTCATGTAATTACTGATATTTTGTATGACATATAATCAAAATTCATTCTCTGAATGGCACATACCATCAGGCATAGCACCATCCTTTGGCTCCCCATTGGCATCTTTGGAGCTGGAGTTAATCACATATGAAGGCTCTAAATCTGCAAAGAAAAAAAACTGAATAGTTTCGTTATGAAGCACAGCTGTAAAGAAACGCAACAAAACCTTGGTGACAGATGTCACAGGATGATATTGCGGCCTTTTGCCTTGTAAGGTTGAAGCTTGTGCGGGCTAATGAGCTGTGATGCCTACCAAAGCAGAACCCTCCACCTCACCCCCACCCCATCCCATGCAAAAACCACCACCTGTAGGTGATATGAAGTAGTGTAGTCAAGAGAGGTGGTGTGTTCCTTACAGCTTAAGCAAAAAGTGCACAGTTGAAGCTCCTTGTTACGAGCTCAGAGTGCGCAACATATTTTCACATTTTATTCAATTTGCTTACTTAATTCAGTCTTAAAAATCTAACCGGAATGAGCCGCGTTAAGACTGATGTCTAGGATGTTTCTTTTATTTTCTTTTACATGCAAGATGTGAATCCCTATAGTTAGCTGCTGGTTAAAACCGAGGCACAGACTGGGCATTGTCGTGGCTATCGCTTTTGTTTACAGAGTCGTCTCTGCTGGCGCACAGCGCCAGACAAACACCCAGACACAGACGCGCGTCTTGCAAGGTCTTGCATTCATTCAGCAGCTTACCTCCATCCGTGACCAGTTTAAAGCTCTGTGACTTCCTTCTCCTCTTCCTTTCTCCAAACTCCATCTTCAGGTGGTATATCCAGTAAGTCGTGCAGTGGAAAAAATATTCGCTCTTCGGGAGGACGAAATCACTGACTAGGTTACACTCAGCGGAATCACTGTCCGTCTGCCTTATTAATCAGTTAAATTTATTTCCTGCTTGCGCTACAGATTCTCTCATCTCTTCGCAAATATTCGCAGTGTTAAGCTCAAAGTGGCCCGTTCAGTTGTATTCTACAGTCCATTCCCTTTGCCAGCATGATGCAGCTTCTTGGCTTCCGTCATGTAAATAAATTAATGACTTTAATATTAAAAAATCGTCACATATCCCTTTGCGCCACCTGATGGTATGTTCTCAACTGAAAGGTCGAGTCAGACATTTGCTAGTGGTGTCCAAACTGTGGACCGGTATTAACACAAACAGCACTGAAACAGAAAAACAAACTTTAGAGATTTTTTTTTAAAGGACTTATTTTACAGGCTACTGTAGATGAAAAAAGGAGCCAAAAGCCAAACGTCGTTTGACTGAAAGGAGAAACAACTCAGTTACCAGATGTTTGGTGTTTACTGTGGTCGATATCTTTGTAAATCTATTTTTATTCATTAAAGGGATCATGCTTCCTCCTCCACTCATAACAACTGTATAATTCTAAAGTCATCAGCAGAAAATATAGGAAGTAATATTGAGTCACTTATCACAAGTGAAGACCATTTAGTCTCTTTCGCTATTATTTCCTTTATCACCAAAATACAAAAGATTTTGGAGGATTTCAAAAAGTTAAGTCAGGATTTTTCATCTTCCCTTCTTGGAGTATAGCGCATTATTGTCAGATACGTAAAACAAACAAGTGTCGACCCATTTTCTAAATTTCCCTGTTTGGATTGAACCTGTTTCGGTCCATTTTGATGCTTGACACAATGGGATCATAGTGGTGAGTTTAGAGGTTTGCAGGCTTGGAGCAATGCACTGGGCCCCGTCATTGTCCTCACAGCAGAACATGGTGTTCATAGTTGTGGTTTAATTGTTGGGTTATCCCAATTTTTGGCTAAATACTGTGCATACATATCCAGAAAAGAATACATAAAGGAGTATCTCTTTTTTACTGTCTATTTGACCTTATTATTTTGGTGTCCTCTTAAATTCCCTGAAAAACAGATTCATTTGACACAGATTACATTGTGTTCTAATGCTTTTATTTTGAAACAACTATTTTGAAAATTCTAAAAAGCTTCATGTTACCTTCCGGTTTAGGCAAGCGCGTTTCAGACTAACGCAGACTAACCTTAATGTGCTGTTTTTTGTTAAAATAAACCTTTCAGATGGATATACTTAAAGCTGAGATCGAAAGAAAGAGGAAACTCCTTGAAGAAAAGAATCTTGTTGACGTAAGTATCCGACGAAGTTGCTTGTTATTGTTAGCTTGGCTACGTTGCTAACACGTCGTTTAACCAGGCTAGTTAAGTATTTTTAGAATGATCGTTTTTCATCCATATCGATAGCTTTATCTATAAAGTACTGAACTCCATCTGCAGTAGAATATAAAGCTAACTTTAGGATTAAGCTAAACACAGAGCTGTAGTCTACGAATTGTAATTGCTGCTACGTAACAGAACATTAACTTTATAGTATCACGATTTAAGCAGAAATTCTGGTATTTATACCGTTTAAACTTATCCTAACATTTAATTTTTTTTAATGCAAACATAAGTACCTGCTTCTTTTTCTTTCCAGGACTCAAAAAAATTCTTTAAAAGAGCTGAGCTCTCACAGAAGGAAAGAGACGATTACTTCAGAAGATGCGGATACAAGGTTCATGTCAACATCACTCTGCTTCTCACTCTCTCGATTTTCCTGAGACACTCAGACTTATTTAATTCACTGTCTGGCTTGGTTAGTGTGACACAAAAATAACGAGTAAACCTTCTGCCAGCAAAAAGATAAGGACAGGTGTTGATACTCAGGTGTACAACAGTGTCTGTATTTGTGTTTACTGTGGTGTTTTCCCCCAATTTGCCTCTGCTGCCTGCATCTGTAGGTTCAGAGAGAGACTCCTGAGAGCCAGGTATGGCATTGCACAGTGAAAGTAGCCAACAGGATGCATGATAAAAGGATAAAACACACTGTGTCCTAAACGCTCATGCTTCCTAGGCATCCTTTCTGGAAGTTCTTACTGAAATCTGTTGGGATGAAAACCTAAAAGATATAGCGGAGGGCACATTTTCTGGTTGTTACAAATAACCACACAAGCACTGGATATTTTGGTACAGGATGCCTGGACTCACCTAGTAGTAACTTAGTGTATAATAATTGGATATCAGCTTTACACAAATGGAAATATTCACCAGCTCACTTCTGCTGGATAGATTTAGACTTTTCAAGGTGATTTTAAAAATTATCAACATAGTTTAAATGTCATATAAATGAAATATTTATATGTGCCACAGTCATTATCACAGCTTTGCCTTATGCCAGGCTAGTTATGTATTACAGCCACTTGTCAGAAAGCAAAGGAACACGGAAAGGAAGCTTCAAAGCAAAAGTGGGACACTGCCACGGTGTTGATTTCAGCATGGGATAATGTACTGAAATGAAAAAGTGTTTTTGTTATCAAGCTCTGCTTCTTATTTTTGCAGTTAATTTGTGACATAAGCTTTTAATATTTAAGCAAATTATGGTGTGCAACATGTTTACCGTGACATTTTAACAGCTGCTCAGTGGCAGATTGTATTTATGTTATACTTTGTGCAAAGCTTAAAAACCTGGCTCATTAAGCCATTCTCTTTGTACACGGGCAGCGTACTATGTTTTATTTAAAGCGAAAGAGCTGTTGTTTACTGAGAAGGCTTTTTGTCACCATTTGCTGGTTCTTTTAGATTGTGGTTTAAAAAGCACAATCTAAGAGTGCTGGCATGCATGTGCCTTTTTAAAGCATGATTTGGGTATATTTTGAGTTTCGTTGTGCAAAGAATACAGAGTATCTTTTTCCTGTGTTTAGGCCTGATGGGTGATTTAGACTTCTGTGGGAAATCTACCTTGTTACTTACGTTGTAACCAAAAACACTTTTTAACCCTATGCTGTAACCTTGCATGTAATCTGATGTAACTACACAGCCCACAACGGCTAGGGTTAACAAAGGTTTTCGGTTGCGTTGTAAGTTAGGATTTAGATTTCCCGCAGAAGCCTAAATCACACATAAGATGTTACAGCCGCTAAAGTTATCATGTTGGTGTAGTATTTGTTATATGCTTTCTTTTTTGGTAACTTATTGTGTTACTTGTCTTTCTTGAAGAGTTGCCGGTAAGGGAGTGGTGTGAATGTTTGCAGTTCTGTTTATTTTGTTGATGCCTTTTTGTCTCTTTGGTCATGAGGTCTCAGCTCATGAAGACATTGCAGATGCTTTTCCCCCCTCATTTCTTTTGTAGTAGTTTTATTTGTCATTTTGCCAAGAAACATTAGATTAAATTGAGATCCTCCAAATTGCCTTCATGTTCTTCCAGTAATGCTGGTGTATTTCTGTTCCCTCAATATTGTCCATAAGATTGAGAAGAAAGAGGAAGATGAGCCATCCACTTCAACTAATCCAGTCTTGGAACTGGAGCTCACAGAAGAGAAGCTCCCAATGACACTTTCACGACAGGAGGTGAGTCAGTATAAAACATCAACACTTTCTTTTCATTCATTTTCCTTTAAATATCATAACATTTCATTTTCTTACCACCAAGTGAATAAATATTTCATTTGCATCACTGTTTTTGTGTAGGTTATTCGACGACTTAGAGAACGAGGGGAACCGATCCGATTGTTTGGCGAGTCCGATTATGATGCCTTCCAGAGGCTCCGGAAAATTGAGATTCTGGCCCCAGAAGTAAACAAGGTAGGATTGAGTGTTAACTGGATTTTGGAAAAAACATGCAGTTGAAATTCACATTCATTCCATCTACTCTGGAAAATTGCATGCCACTTTAAATGTTCTTGATTGTATTTAGGAGAGATTGAATTTATTTTAGTGTCAGAATGCTGATTGACACTCATAATATTTACTGTTTTAACTGTGCCAAGGGCTTGAGGAATGATCTGAAAGCCGCCATGGACAAGATTGACCAGCAGTACCTGAATGAGATTGTTGGAGGAACAGAGTCAGGAGAATTGGACACACAGCATGACCTAAAAGTGCACGAAGAAAACACCACAATAGAAGAACTTGAGGTACAGTGCAATATCCAAGAAAAAAGAATGAATCTCCAGTTATTAAATAGCTTCTCTTTTTGTCAGATAAATTTTCAGACACAGTTTGTTTTCAATCATTTTATGTTTGTGGGTGGTGTTTTTGTGTTACCGTAATAATGAAAATATCCCCCTAGGCTCTTGGAAAAACTCTTGGAACAGGTGATGATGATGGAGACCAGGATGTTATTGCTAAATTTTTGAGGGTAAGAATTTCATGCTTGACCTTTTGATCTAAAGTTTTTATTAATTTACACAAAATGTTTTGGTTTTTTAGATGGTGAAAAACAGGAGCTTTTCTCTCATTTCACTATGTATCTATTACTTAACTCTAGGGGAGGTCTATATAAATAGGAAAAGTTGTAAAACTAAAGTTAAAATTCCATAAATCTACACCCTCCGCAATTTCCGAAGCTTTCCAGTGGGGCTAATTAGTGTCTTTTTTGGGGCCAATTCTGGCCCCTGGGCCTTACTTTTGACACCCCTAGTTTACAGGGAGCTCTTGGGTAAATATTAATAGTAATTAAATTATATACTACTATACCTGCTGCTGTTCATATGTTTACATAGTTTAAAAAGTTTAACCTTTTGCACCATTATCAAAAGGAGAATTCATTATGAGCTATTTTTATTATATTTATTTCTTTTATTTGTTCTTTTTCAAATGGGTCAAATAATGGACATTTGTCTAGTGTTAGTTACCACTGCATTTCTTGGAAACGTTTTCCTGTTGTTGGACTCTAGTTTCTTCTTGGCGTTTGGGCCAAAGATCTGAACAGCCGAGAGGACCACGTGAAGCGCAGCGTTCAGGGCAAGCTGGCCAGTGCGACACACTCGCAGACCGAGTCTTACCTCAAGCCTCTCTTCAGGAAGCTCAGGAAGAAGGTAATTTTTGTGGCTGGAGCAAAACAAACTATGGTGCATGGTTCTTTCATGTGTGGATTTACTTTTCATCATTATCTTTTACAGAATTTACAAGCTGACATCAAAGAGTCAATCACAGACATCATAAAGTTCATGTTGGAGAGAGAATACGTCAAGGTATGATAATATCATGTAGCCCCTCTTGTTATTTTTGCATCCATTATAAACTTTCCTAAATGTCTTTTAGGCAAATGATGCATATCTACAGATGGCCATTGGTAATGCCCCTTGGCCAATTGGTGTGACTATGGTGGGAATCCACGCCCGTACAGGACGAGAAAAGATCTTCTCCAAGCACGTGGCCCACGTTCTTAATGACGAGACGCAGAGAAAATACATTCAGGTTAGACCCAGAGTTATACACACTTATGTTTTTATGCTAACCTGTTGCTGAGACAGACACGAACAGCTTTAGATATCACGGCTGAGTAGTTATTCCTATTTTACTTTTTGAAGTCCTCCACCTGGGGCGCATGTGCAGCGTGTGTAATTGGTGCAGTATAATGTAAATGTAAATTCCTCACTGACGAGTCAGCGCTTTGGAAGTTGACATTACCTGATCAAGCACACACATCCATACATATGCAATAATCCTATCTGTCATCGTTGTATTTTTACTCAGTTGTATATAGTATTTGTATTTGTATTCTATTTTTATCTTATTGTATATTTATTTTATTGTATTCTACTGTATATAGTAGGGCTGGGCCATATTATACCGTTCACGGTAATACCGGTATAATGTTAGGCAACGATAGGAAAATGAAATATCGCGATAGAATGAGTAAAACGCGCATGCGCAGTGCCTTTGTTTTCATACGCACATGGCCGATTGTTGAGTGAAACAGATGAACCAGAATTGGTTTGTAAAAATGGTGCAACTTCAGTGATGTGGAACTGGTTTGGTGTTTGTCCGTCAGATACACAACAAAGCACATTTTTTTGCAGAACATGCAAGCGGCCGTGTTATTGTCGTATTTGTCGGACTAAGATGCTCTTAAATCTGGGAGTAATCTGGGTCCTAAACTCCGTATGCTTCAGGTCAAACAACACTGCAGCATCACTTAGAGTTAAAAACTGTCTAAATTCTTTCATCTTTAATAAAACGATCAGCATTGCTGCTTTACCAGGTGTAACTATAAAGTTTAACTTCCAGGCATCCATGAAAACAAAAGTTATTACATTTAACGGAGTTAGAAGTTAGCAGGAAGCTAGCGGAAGTTAGCTCGCTAGTTTCGCTAGTTACCTAAGCATGATATAGCATGTTCTGACTGAGAGATTTCTGAAAAAAATCAAACGTACAGCTCTGCTATCACTTCCAACATAAATGAAGACAGGAAACTAAACAGCAGTGACGTTTGTAGGGTTACTGAAGTTGGGCTAGCTGGTATATAATGATGTGCTACGTGATCGCTAGCGACACAGCTATGTTAGCATAACATAAACGTGAAGCTGGAGGACGAACACTAACACTTTTCCACTTATAAAAGTTAACGTGAAGGTTCTTCATGGTTAGAGACAAATGCAATCGCATGGCAGGATGCTGTAAACGGACCAAACTTCAGTCAGGAGAACAACTGAGATAATCCATCCATCCGAGGTAGTCATTAATATACTGCAACAACATGGGAATAGAGCAGCTGCCAGAGAATTCAACATTAATGAATCAATGGTACAGAAGTGGAGGAAGCAAGAAGAATGAGTTTAATAAAGTTTGATTTATCTGACTGCTTTGTTTCGCTTAATGTGCCTTATAATCCCGTGCACCTTATGGTCCGAAAAATACGTACTGCACACTGCAGTTTAATGTTGCAAAGCACCTCTTTTTAACTTCAGTGGATATTATACATGGTTATGCTCAGGATATGTCAGCCCATTTCTACTGGAAATGCCTTTTGGTTAAACTTTCAGCAAGGAATTTGCATTTGCACTGTTACATTTTTATAAAGCTTTAATGTACATAAAAACCAGCTTCTTGTTTAAGTGAAAATAAATGGAAGGTTGTCTTTTTGCGCTAGTAATGTTGTGGAGTTGTATTTTGTCTCGCATCAATTATATCGTCGTTATATCGTTATCGCAAATTTTCAAATATATATCGTGATAAATATTTTTGGCCATATCGCCCTGCTCTAGTATATAGTATTTTATTCTATTCTGTACAGTTGTGTACTGTATTTATTCTTATTGTATTCTAATTTTTGCCTCATAACTTTTGCGCTGTCCACTTCCTGCTGTGACAAAACAAATTTCCCACGTGTGGGACTAATAAAGGTTATCTTATCTTATCTTATCTTATCTTATCTTATCTTATCTTATCTTATCTTATCCATGGAAATATAATCAAGGCTTCAGAGCGTTTTCACATCTATAATTTGTTTTGTCTGATCTGATTCAGTTGATGAATTTTTTCATACGGTTTGATTTTAGCTGCGTCTGGGGCATGGGCAACAAAAGTACAGGAAGAAGGTGCTGCGTTCTGCAGTAGTTGGCCTGTGGTTGATTTTACAGCTAGTTGCTATAGTTAATGCACTCTGGCCATGTATGGTGCTATGCCACATTCCGGAATACAAAGCGTACCTGGTTACGGCAAAAGCATTTAGCTCAAACTTGCACTGTACGCCTTGTAATTAGGTCAGGTATATTTTTTTTGTAACCGAGTCCAATCGTTGTGTTCACATCTGCACAAATGAACCACACCCAGTGAGAAAGCGAATCATAATTTGATTCAAGCAAACCAAATAGTACTGGTGGGAAAACACCTTAGACTTTAAAGATTACAACTTGAAACACTTTTAAAAGTTTTTAAAGATTTTTAAAATGTTCATATGGTTTTACACGCAGTCATGTGTGTCCTCTTGATTTCGGTGGTGTTTTTATGTAAACCAAAAAACTGTGACCAAAACATATTTCTATGGAAAACAAAATTTACTCCTGTCCTTCAGGCGACTATTAAAATCATTATTAGGTTGGCGTTTGTTTTCAGGACAGCGTCCTGCATTTAAGTGTATAAGAGTTAATACAATCGAATTACCACTGCATGTTTAAGACGGTGTGTATTCGTGGACGTTATGAACATGCTCCTTGCAATTATGCAGTGTGTTTACATTATTTGGTGGTTATTAACAAATTGGCATTAGAATTCTGCCCCATGAGGAAAACATTATTGTAACATTATTGTAAAGACCCTACTTAAACTTACCCTTAAGTAGGGTCCTTACCTTACAATATAAAGCTCCTTGAGGCAACTGTTGTTGTGATTTGGCACTGTGTAAATAAAATTGAATAGAAACAGATTTTTAACAATATGTTATCATTTTCGTTATAGTTGTGCATCCCCAAAAACTCTGTAAAAACGTAATATTCTAGGTTATATTCATATTTATTAAGGCTTACATTGTTTATTTGGCACCTGAGTGTTTAAAAGGGAAAACAATATTTCTAGGCAATTTAGGAAATGAGCTCCTTGGCATGCCCAGTAATAATGATATAACCTTACTCTTGTCTTCTTGTAGCCTGAAGTCTCCGTTTTTAAACGCTTTTCACTCAAACTTTAATTTTCTTGATTGATTTTTTTTCCCTTTCTCTACAGGGACTAAAGAGGCTAATGACCATCTGCCAGAAACACTTCCCTACTGATCCATCAAAGTGCGTGGAGTACAATGCTCTTTAACTCGTTATTTAAGCCTGCCTGATCCGTTGTATCGCAGTTCAAAGTTGGATTTTTTTTTTCTTCCTTTTTTCTTTTTTTTTGTACCTTTTGAATTTTGGTTGTGGCATAATCTTCTTTAGTTAGGGATTACTCTGGAAAAGATGTCTAAATTAAAGAAGACTGGGTTCAGTAAGCCTGTTTATGTACAGTCAATATTATGCCAACTTGTAAGAGTAAAAAAAACATTTTGTATTTCAACTCTTTTGTCCCAGTAGACTTTACGTCCTTCGTTGCAAACATACTGGGAAAATCTAGAAAGTTACTGTGGCAGAGAGCATAAATTTATTTGGATGCTTTTAATTTTAATATAGACTCTAACTCTTAACATCAACAAATGCTTTTCATGCTATGACAGTGTAAGTTTAATTACACCTGAGGTTTCATGCTTTTCATGCTGTTTTCTGTGCACTTTCTTTAAGAAAACAATAAACAAAAACAAAAAGTGATCACTGTCATTAAAATATTTTTTCGTATTTTGTTTTTTTGAACACCATACATCGAAACTGTTTTTTAAATAAAGTGTTAAGTATTAATTTCCCCTTTTAAATGAGATTAAATGAGTCAAGATTTGTTTTCTCATAACCTTAGCTGCAAAATTCACATAATAGGCCAATGATTTCTTAAATTAGTAAGATGATCTCAAATGAAGTACTCTCACCATAGCATGCTTCAGTATCTTCTTTATTGCTCATGTTTTTAAGAATTCACTGGCAATATTCTTGTAAGATATAAATACATAATTTAAGAAATCATTGGCCTGTTATGTGAATGACTAAACTGCAATCCAAAGCATTATTTGATGAAAACTAGATTTGCACAATGATTGCTGATTAAAAACCCTCCGCTATTTTTTATTTATTTATTTTTTAAGACGCTAACAGCCAGCGTCATAATTCTGACCTTATTAAACAGAGTAACCATGGTGATATGATGTGCTCCTTGTTGTGATAGCACATTCTCAGCTGCCTGAACCCACGTCACTACAGTTTCAGGCTGTCAAATCCAACCACGTCACTGGAGACCCAGCTGGCAGGTTGACAGTTGGCAGTGCAAATACCGTGAACTAGTGCTGGATTTTCCTCTGAACTTTCTCCCAGGATCCACGTCTAATTCAGCGGAAAGAAGACTGTCTCCTTTCAGCAGTTACAGTGGGGAAGCATTTGAAGTCGAGAAATAACATCATGTGAAGTAATCCACCCTGTGAGGCTTTTATCTTTTAGTCCTTGGGACGAAGTTAGGCTAAATATTTTGGCTTTTTTCCCAGTACATCACTGTCAGCAGAGATGTTTGCCAGGGCCTTGTAATGGTGAATGATGGTCAGGAGGAAAGTATTTAATTCAGTGTAAAAAACAAAACAAAGAAATGTCATTGTATCCTATAATACCCGAGGGTTTCTGTTAGGTGTCGATTGGAAAAATAAAATGAATATTCAAAATTAAATAAAGCCAGCTTGTTAATTACTCAGGGTTGGACCGGAATGCTAACTACATGCAACCAACAGCAGGCCACGCTGTGCGGTAATGATCAGATGGCCTTACTCAGGCAAATGTCAAATTGATAAGTCCAAAGCAGATCCTAGCACAGTGGGCAACAAGGGCAACATGGCTAAGAAACACCATCACTATGGGGGAAACTGTGCAGCAAGGCAGAGGATATTTGAATTGAACAACTGTATTTATATATATATATATATTAGCTCACTCTCAGCTGAAATAATCACTAAATTGTTTCCAATGACGGAAACACGCTAGGTTTATAGCCACAACTTGTTTTTCCCAACACTGATGAATTATACATCAGAATAACTGTTTCTTTGACACGCTCTGCGAAAAGCTCTTTGTCTAATTAAAACACAAACATCCGATCCATGTTAAGTCATTGTCTCTGTCTCTTGATCATCCTCTTCATTTCACTCCAACTTGTCCAAAACATTGAAATGTGAAAGAAGACTACAAAGTAATAGCTGGCCCCATCCCATTCTCTTGGCAGTGAGCCTGAAGAGAGGCGCTGATTTAATAGTGCCTGAACTCCCAGATAATAATGAGGGTTTGTATTCATTATGTGAGGGTGTAACTTGTTTTCTGTCTAATGACCTGCAGATCCACGGGCAGGCCCTTTGCTGGCTGTAAGATGTGGGAAAACCTGATGAAAATTTGCTCTCTGTGCTCCTTTTTGCTCAGGCGAAAGACTGCTGTGGGACCCATGAAAGAGACAATCAAAACACATTACAAATTCTAGGATTTGTGAAAGGATTATCTCCAGCTCCACAATGTAGAAATTAAAGCTGAATGTTGCTCTGATGCTTGGTTGTTTTCCAATTTATTATTTCAAGCTAAACGGTGCCAAAAATAGCTAAAGGTTATTCTTAGATTTGGCAAGATTTGTTTTTTGCATTGAGTTAGTTCCAGAAAGTGGTCATCAGTCATCAAAGATGATTTCAGCTCAGCACTTTATTTTGGGTGACCATTCATTTTCCTGGAAAAGCCCCTTCTGTGTAATGCCACTTTGTAGGTTTGAACTGTAATTAGAGCTTCATTCCTCTTTTCATCTGAACTGGCTGGACTGTATGATCGTTGCCAGGCACCTTAGTAGAGGTGGAAACCAATTACCGGTGAAGGTATAGCATGTCACACCAATATGTCGCGTTCTCTCTTTCCCTCTATCTTTTGTGTTTTTTTCCTCTCCTTTATTCTCTCTTTCAAATCTTTGGCACGATAAATGGGTTGATAAATATGCAGATTGTTCCTACATAATCAGAAACAAATATAGCAAAATAGCCATCCTTGTCAGACTACCTAAAGGCTTTGTCTCATCTGGAGCCACTTACATAAATTGATATCACTGTCACCTATAAAGTGTTTATAAGCAGGGCTCCAATGGGGCTTAAAGGTCAGAGAATCTGTTAAAATGCTAAGTATGATGAATGAGATGCATTGTAATAATTCTGTGGTAACAGCAGAGAAATCAGAAGTGATGGAGGATTCTGGTGACGTGTGTCTTTAACCTTTTTGATTGTTTTTTTCATAAAAATGTGAAAGGAATTGTGTGGATGGGCCTCTTGTTTGTTATTGCGAAGACATAACATGTATAAAACAGGACTAAAAAGAACATTGCTTTTGCATCCTCAACTGCTGCTTTCAATTTGCCAATAAATCCATTTTCAAAGAGCAGCAGCACCACAGAAATGCATCTTTTCATATGAATTGTCCTCAGAGGAGCCATCACCATGGTGAAGCATCTTCCGAGCGACTGCCTTCTTTAGTTCACGGAGGAAATGAAATAGAAATGAATCAGAAAGGGAAAGAATAGACAGAAGTGCAGGCATACTACATTAAATACAGATGGCAGCACACATGGTCCTTTGACTGCATTAACTACATAACACAGTTGGATACATGAGAGATTAGAAAGGATGTGAAGCTTTCCTACAGGCGGATGTGATTGCAGTACAGTCTCCAATACCTCCTCTCTTTTTGCTTTCCCCCCAAACAGTCGATCAGTCAGATTTGTTAACTCTTTCTTTCTACTGTTATGAATGTGGGAATGCAACACTAATGTTGGTCAAATGTTGGTACACTGCTTGAAGTCCTGCTTTGGCGCAGTCGGTTTACAGTGGCACGAACCTTGTGCCACTGTGTGTGTGTGAGTGTGTGAGGGAGAGAAATAGAGTATCGACGTTTCTTGTTTTAGAAAAGGTAAATCAATAATTTCTCACAGAGTTAAACCAAACAGTCTGCGCGCTTTTCTGTCAGGCATCCATCAGGATCCAGGAAAGAGGAATGGGGAACTGCTTCTTTTTATGAAGTCTTGGTGCTTTCATAAGTGTGTGCGTATACTGCCTGTGTCAGACTGCTCGCTTTCTGCTGACACTCAGGACACACACCTAAGTGTACTCTAGGCGAGACAGAGAAGGGGGAGAGAGAGAGAGAGAGAGAGAGAGAGTGGAGCTTGCAGCGGCGAGGCAATTTGCAGCTGAAGGAGCGAGGAGAGGACACATGAGGCCAGTCACAGCTGATCAGGCTCTGTGCATGAAGCCTGCTTCTATTTTACCGTGTACGAGAGAACGGCAAGCTGATTAAAACAAGAGGGGATAACGCTCCACACGTTAAAAAGCCCGAACTGCTCTCGCGGTATGGACGGGTTACAGTCACAAAATGCTGGAGTTGGTGGCATCGCGGAAGACACGGAGGAAAAGTATCGCGCACTCGCCTATGACACTGCTCTGAGCACTTTGGTGGCAGTGGCCCTGTATGTCGTGATAAAAGTGAGCCTGGACGGCTTCAGACAGTGGCGGGCCAAGATCTCCGTGCTCGTCGTGGGTTCGGGACCCGTGGGACTGACGGCCGCGCTGGTTGCTGTCCGCTCCGGGAAGGTGCTGAAATTGACCGTGCTGGACGAGAGGTACCGGACCGCCCTGCTCTCCCGGCCCCAGCAGATCGCTCTGGATCCCCGCAGTGTGAAGTTTCTGCTGGGACTCGGGGTGGACTTTGATAACATGGAGGGCTGCTGGCATAACGATCATTTTTTCACCAGAATAGGCGTGTTTCAGGAGTACCTGCTGAGCATCCTGGAGCAGAAGAAACAGAGGGTGGACGTCAAGGTGCAGCTGGGAACCAAGGTATGCCCTCTTCCCCGATTTTAAGTTAGCTCAATGAGTTGATAATCGCACGGTCTCTGTATGCAACATGTCTTGAATCTCCTCGGTGTTTTCTGTGTTATAGATAACTTAATTCTCAAAATAATCTTCACTGTGCTCACTGAAAAAGGATACACAACTTCATTTCGTTCAATTCATTCAACACAGACGCCAGTGAGCTGAGGAGAAAATGTGCGATGAGTCAGTCCAGAAAAAAGGCGGACTTCCCACGCTACCTCATTTTGCAATGACTGACTGTCAAAACCCGATTCTCCAAAAGACTCTCCACTCCAGCAGGGGTCTGATAGCCATCAGTGATGGTGACATAGATGTATGTCCCTGTGTCTACTCGAAGGCTCAATCTCAGGCTCCCAGTGAACCATGTCTGATGCTGCATCTCACTTATTCGTTTTTCTTTTCTTTTCTTCTTTTTTTGCATTTAAGAATCTTATTCTTCTTTTTGTATATCTCTCAGCACGACACTGAACTCCCCACTGAAACACGGGGTACATTTTATTTTATTTTTTATATTGGCAGCAAAGAGTGAGCCTTCAGCCTTACATTTCATTTTCTGTAGATCAGTTTGATCATTCACTCTAGTCACAATATAAAGTTACTACTGAACCATTTTCCTAGGTCCTCACAAAATACTGTAAAAGGTCAGAGTGAAACCGCCAGTTGAAATAACATGTTATGTAAGCTGACCTCAGACCCAAGGAGAATCCTTTCTACAAATGGCAGAATTACAGTAAACACATCCCAACCTAAACATATTATAGCACAAAAATAAAACTGATTTCACATTGTAATACTTTTTCAAATCCATTCTATTTTTTATAGATTTCCACAGTGATTTTTTAAAAGGGATTCCCACCCCAAATTCATAATAACTCTGTATTCCTGCACCTGATGGCATGACATAGCCTTGATGATGAAATAATGACTGATATACCTGTTGTGAACTTGTTTTTCATAGTTTTCATAGCATTTACTCACCTGCAGGAGGACCGGATCCTCCTGCAGCTAGACTTCAGCTCATGACAAAGAATTAACCTACTAACACAAAGACCTCAGAATGGTTGCCCAGAGTGAAGCTGTCATTGCTCAGAGTGGGCAAACAATGGTTAAGTGTTCAGTGAATATTTGTGGCATGACTGGAAAATAAAGCCTAGATTTTATGAATGTGGGTGTTTTATGATGTTTTTAGTACACTTTGATGTTTCCCTTCTAACTACTCATCAAACAGAATGAAAGCATTATTTAATCTGTCAGACCGTATCATAGCTGATGCTGCTTTTTTGGCTCTGGCTAGGAGCCGCTCATCTTTCCTCTGCTCTTCAGTGACTCACTAACCTTTGGAAGGTGGAAGACGAGGTCAATAAACACATCTGACTTCAATTATGTTTAGAATCACTGCCAAGTTCACAATTTCTTCTTTATTAGAAAGGGCTGTGGGTGTGATGACAGGTATTTTTATCTCCTAGCCCATCAATGCTTCAAAGATCTGAGAATAGAAAAGGTGTCTTTTAAATCATCTCTTCACTGTATAGACTAAATGGATTAAATACAGATCTATTAGGCTATGAGCTCTTATACCCTCTGTATAACCCTTTTATTGTCCCTTTAAGCCTGTTACTGTGTACCCAACTTGGTCTGATCCTTCTCCTCCTATCCACAGGGTAGGAGGTATTGTTTAACTTTGAGGCCGTCATGCATACAACATGACTGTAATAAAGGTCTAAAAGATGTGCAGCTGCTGAGAGAAACATAGCCTTTGGAGGCTATTGGTATATTTACAACCCATCTGCCACTTAGATTAGTAAGTAGAGGAAGAACAGGTCAGCCAGCTGGTCAAGGAGCAGATGCAAAAATGCCAAATGCAGAAAAAGCAAAGATGAAAATAGCAGTAAATGTAAAACGTAATTTTAAAAAGTAGAGGTTTCAATATTTTGGGTAAGAAAATAACCAGTTTTGCCCTTTCATTCAGTGAAAGTTTTAGCTAACTTACATTGGCTTCCTGTGAAATTTCTATTGATTTTAAAATTCTTTTACTCATTTATAAAATTTTAAATAATATGGCGCCGAGCTGTTTAACAGAACTTCTCCATTTGTAACCCAAAAAAAGCACTAAGATCTTCTAACCAGATGCTCTTAATGCAACCTAGGTCTAGGCTGAAAACCAGAGGCGATCGTGCCTTTGCTATCGCAGTACCTAGACTATGGAACAATCTCCCTATTGCCCTTCGTACTTCTGAGTCTATTCAGTCTTTTAAATCTCTCTTAAAGACTCATCTTTTTACTTTGGCTTTGACTGAAGTTAGTTGACTATCATTTGGCTGGTTTCTATGTTTGTCTTGTGTTGCTATTGTCTTGCTGTTGGTAAATTATTTCACTCGCTCCTAATTTGTGAAGCAGTTTGATCGACATTGTTGCTTTTAAATGTGTTATATAAATAAATTTTGATTTGATTTCAGTTTTATGAAGATTCTCTGAATCTTTAAATGATTCACAAGAAAAGTTTAGCTACCTGCCCGTGCTTTATTTTACAAGCTGGTGAACCTCCCCAGTCAACCTTCCTTCACCCTCTTTTTTCACACACCTTTTTTGATTGCATATATTTCAAGAAACAATTCTTGGATTATTAATTTTTTAAATGTACAAGGTTTAAAGTTTACACAGCATCTCACCTCTACTTGGAAGAAGGATTGTAGTTGCAGCCATGTTAACCTCTATACAATTTGTAACATTTTACCTGTTTTGCAGGTAAACTAGCCTGTAATTTACGGGTTGCTTAATAGTTACAGCCAGAACTCCTTTACAAGCTTTGTTATCTTCACTTCTTTGATAACTGGCTGTTAACTAATTTATTATTCCTTTTTGTTTTAGTTCACCGAGGATTACCTGCGACAGATTCCACACAATAATTGGCCACGTGTGATTGTGGTAGCTGATGGATCTTGCGGCGACTCCTGCTCTGTGTTGGGGATCAGCTCTGACTACACTGTGGAGTCCTGCCATGCATATGGAGCTAATGCAACTATAGAGAGATTAGACCAGAGACAGGTTAGGAAATGCACACACACACACACACACACACACACACACACACACACACACACACACACACACACACACACACACACACACACACACACACACACACACACAATGATCTGATGCATGAATGAACATTATGCAAAGACTAAAGAAAGCATGTGAGCACAAAACAGTCAACAGGTTGTCAGTTGTGTAAAGAATAAACACAGTGAGGGGATGTCCCACTGTGGATGATTTTATTTGGACTCCCATAAAGCTAATCTGGGGAGAAACTGATGTAGACCAGCCGATAACAGTCTCACACAATATATGAGTCATATGAATAGCCAGATTTCGGAAGACTGTTGAATCTCATCAGCATCAACAGTAGCTCTATTTTGATTTTACTCATAGAATTTGAAAAGAGCAGCTGCTGCTCTGATGGAGCAGGTGAAGGCAATGATAAAGCTTTGGATTTATTACACTCCCCTCGACAGACTCATAATCTGCTCCTGGCTCAGTGAATATGAATTAAGGTATCAGAACATCAGCTGTGATGCCCTCAGGGGTCGGTGCATTGGTGGTTCTTGGTGTCCGAGGCTGGGCACTCAGGTATGTACCGGCTCACTCCCGGTGGCTACCTGGCGGGGCCTGGCGCCTGTTGCTCGGTCAGGCCTCCTCCGGGGTGCGGGGGGCCCTCGGGCCTCCGGCCTCTGGGCCTGCGGCTCGGTTCACTCTGGCACAGCTGGCTGCCGGCAGAGCCGGCGGGCACGCCGGTGCAGCCCCCTCTAGCTTCTGCTCGGTGGCTACTGGGTGACGCCTCGTCTGGGGATCCTCAGCCCTTCCCATGAGGGTGGCACGGATGCCCCTCCGGTGGTCCTCCTTGGGCTCTCGCACTCTGGGGCCTCTGGATGTCTGGGGCCTGGATCTCCTCCATGCCTGCTTCATGCCCTGGGGGACGGGGCTATGGCTCGCTACATCCTCTTGCAGACCATTACATGTGGAAACCATTTGAATACAAGCGCGCTGATCCACACAGGTATGCACACGGGTGTTCACTGCTCGTAGACTTAAATTACACCTTTCTTGGCTGCTACTTCAAAGCACATTGTGCGCTGTCTGTCCTGCGTGCTGCACAACAACATTGAATATTTAGTATTTACTGCTGTTTACACTTAGCTAGATTAATGCGATGGTGTTGTGTTTAGTATGTTTTTTTTTTTTGCTTGTTTTCTATTCTTCTTCTCTCAACAGGTGATCCAGGAGATTTTTTTTTCCCCCCCTTTCTCACTGTCCCTCTCCCCTTCTGTTTTTCTTTTCCTTCCTCTTTCTTTCTCCCTTTCCTATCCCTCACTCATGTCTGTCCCGTCTGTAACATCTGAAAATAAAATATAATAAATAATAAAAACAAAGGTCGATCAAATGGACCAATACGGCAATGCCACGATGATCCATTTGGCAAAGTAAATCCATTGGGTATCCTTGTTGGTCTTCAGACAACAATTCTGATGGCTAAAGAACCAAATGGGACAGGCAAAAAAAAAAAAAAAAAAATCTACTACCAACTGGAGTTTTACACTTGAAGATAAATGCAGAGTTTAAGCGCATTACCACCATGCCACTGCAGTCCAGATTACTCTCGCAGATAGATGTGCTATCTGACAAACTAATAAAGGTCTTCAAAAGGCGAGGAGGACAAATAGGAAGAAGACTTCAGAACATTCAGCAAAAATGCTTAAAAAATATAGTATATGAGGTAAAAAAAAAAAAAAAAAAAAGAGTTTGTACAAGTCCAACAGGATTGAAAGTCAATATTTAACACCTTTATTTTTTGTGGCCTTTTGACATCTAAACATGGTGTATATTATAGCATCCAAAGAGTTCCATTTTGGTCTTATCCGACCGGACTGTATTCTCCTAGTATTTTACAGGATTGTCTAAATGTTGTTCAGCAAACCTTAAACACACGTTAATATGCTTTTTCTTCAGCAATGGAGTCTTGCGTGGCGAGCGTTCATACAAGCCACAGCAGTGCAGTGCTTATTCTTTTGGGCTCTTGGACAGCTCTTCTCATAGTTCCTTCCACCTGGTTGTACTAGTTTTATGGTGAAATGATTGGAACCTTCAGTAGTTTAGAAATTCTTTTGTAACCAATCCCATCAGTATGTTTTGCAGCTATAAGGTTGCAAAACATTGGTAATGAGACTCCGTTTTTATGGGCCATCAGTTGGGACTGAACCAGCTGATATTAATTTGCACTAAATGGCAAGATTGTTTTATAATTACTGATACATTTCAGCTGGTGTCGTGACTTTCCACGCCTTTTTGCACCTCCCTTTCTTCATGTGTTCAATACTTTTTTTCTGTGTCATTTCTCATTATTACACATTTGTTTGCATGTGTAGATTGGATACGTTGTTACCGACATCTGGTGAGAATTTCATGTTAATAACGCCTTTAGAAATAGATTTACTTAGAAAATTTGTGATGTGTTCAATACTTATTTTCCACTGAGATCATTTCTGATGAACCTCCAGAGAACAATAGATGGATCATTTGAAAAGCCATGTTTATCTGCTGTAGATAGTTTCATAGGCCTGCAGCTTCTTGTTTTGTCCTCTGCTTATCCCGTTTCCCCAAATATTTAAGGACACCATGATTTCAGGTAATAACTCTAACTTCTTGACAGAGAAATGCTATTTTATGCCTGTCAAACTGTGTTATCATAGATCTTATGAAGATGAAGAAATTCGGTGAGGAAGTGGAAAGCAACACAAGAGGCCAACTTTGAGCCAATTGCGGGATTTACAAAGGAGATGCTCTGTATCCCTGCTGCTGCCCTTTATAGGCCTGAACCCCCTCAGCCAGATCTTTAACAAGACTGACTATGAATACAAACTGCGGAATAGAGCAAACATAAGCCATCTCCTCTACATGGATAACATCAAGCTGTATGCCAAGAAGTAACTGATCATTGATCCGCACCACTAGGATTCACAGCAATGACAATGGAATGTCAATGTGGACTGGAGAAGTGAAGTCAGATGGTAACAAAGAGAGGGAAGATCAGATCTGAGGGGTTGCACTGCCAGAAGGCAACATTGCAGACACTGAGGATAGCTATAAGTACTTTGGAATCTCATGCGTATATGGGAACCACAAAGAGACAGCTAGGAAAGGTGCAACCACCAAAGATGCTAGCATGCAGGCCGGCATAGAATACAACAGGGGTGGGGAACACCAGGCCTCAAGGGCCGGTGTCCTGCAGGCTTTATATGTGTCCTTAATCCAACACAGCTGATTTAAATGGCTAAATTACCTCATCAACATGTCTTGAAGTTCTCCAGACGCCTGGCAATGAACTAATTATTTGATTCAAGGTGTTTTGATCCAGGGTGAGATCTAAAACCTGCTGGACACTGGCCCTTGAGACCTGAAGTTCCCCACCCCTGGTACACAGGAACATCTGTGCCAAGTATGGCCTGGAAACCTAAGGTCAAAATGGAATACAACCCCAAAGGTGACTGAGAATGAGCAAGCTAAAATCCTGGCAGAAACACCAGAGGGGAAACACACCAGCTACTGGTAGATAGAGCAGTCACCCAAGACTGTAAGACCAAACTGACCAACTTGTGCACCGCCTAGATTGACTACAAGAAAGCCTACGACTCTGTGCCTCAGAGAACCCTTTTATGGATAATGCCAACTACATACATGTCTATGGGACTTCCAGATGGTGACTGATAAACTGGTGTTTCCTAACCAACAAGAGTTGGTCATGGTGGATAAGCAGAGAAAGACAACTTCAGTGATATACCAAATATACCTTAGATGTATATTTATACAGATATGCCAAATGATACAACATCAGGAAAAAGGAATATGAAAATGACCTGGGGCTGAGAGAAGAGCTAGGCAGGGGTCGCCAGAACACTTGGGGGCAGTGACTCTCAAACTAGGTGTCCAGCAGAGCTCCCCCCATTAGTGGATGCACGCCCTACTTGGCACCCAAACCCCCAACCTGCTGTTCTGAACTGCTGTAGTGTTACCATTACACTATGCAGCTGCTTTAGAGAGAGGGATAATCCTATGTGGACAATGCCAGGCATACAAATTTAAGATAGAAACCATTAATAAAATCACAAATATGAGATGTCCATTGAAATGTTAGAGTCCAAAATCACATTCCCGCCAATCCTTTGAGGCAGAGATATTCAAAATGCTGACAAATGACATTTACATCAGTGCTCCTGATCCTGTCCAGACCATACAGGTAGTAGCTCTTGCTGGTTATTGCATGATTCATGTGGATGAAAGGTTGTTGTATTAGAGCATAGATTATCTACACTGACAACGCGTAGGGTTAATTTGGAGGAAGATAAATAAACATCGTCAGGTGAAAAGCTTCCAGGCTAATATCTGACTAATATCTGAACACAAGCATGGTCTCCCTGTATGCCACCATAACAATTCATATCACGTTCTCTGTAGTGGCGGTGTGGCTGCCTTTTATTGGCCACTTTTCTCTCTGGCTGTTTCCTGTAGTGATTGAATTTACCTCCCAGGATATGGCCTGGTCGTCCCTACTGTCCTTTCTATAGCCTCCCAGTGGCTGCCCTGTTCTGTCACCGTCTCCCTTGGCAGCACTAAATGCTGTTTGATCCCTCTGGTTTATGTCACTGAAACGAAAATGAATCAATAACAGCTTGAAGGAAAATGAGAAGTAACTGCTAGATTTAAGCATTAAATAAATATTAAGCTATTCTAAAGCTCCACTCATGTGAGCACAGCTCTACAGGCAGATATGGTGTGAATAGTCATGCCTGTTGATTTTTCCTGATGCACATCCCAAACACTCTCTGTATGTATATATGCATAGAGCTAGATTTCCTTACATGTTAATGGCCTAGTGATGATATGTAACATGACACTATTTCATTGCTGGTTGTTGCACATTTTATTCACTCTGATATAATTTCATCTAGAATTTGATCTCTTCCCTCTCTTTTTAAACTTTAGGTGCCCACTCCGGAGATCCGCGCTCACAGCCTTTACTTTGACCTGTCTGCCTATGGAGTGGAGGCCTTCAGAGAGCACAGAAACCAAACAGCCAAGCCTGGCTTTCACTTGAAGATCTATGGCACTTTCAGAAACCGCTACATGGCCCTTGTCTGCCCTGCCTCTGACACCAAGATGGTTCGCTTTCTCAGGCAAACTGCACACTCCTCTGTAAGACTCTTTGTTGGCTCCGTTTTTGTTTTGTTTTTGTATACGTTATCGACAGGGACTCCAGATGATACATTTCTATGGCTATATTTAGCTGTTAATGTAGTAGAGAGGCAGATGATATTACCACTGGCTTTCACTTCTTTCTTAATCTGCCTATTCATCACTTTTCATTCAGCAAATGGCCTGTTAGTGTCTGCCTGTAGCTATGTGTGTTGGCCCGTGTGTGTTTTTTGTAAAAGCCAAAAAGAACCCAAGATGAAGAAATGGAGAAAGATGAAGTACACCCCTCTGTGTGTCTCTGTGTGTAGAGAAAGGCTGTCTGTAGTTATCTGTGTAGTCATCACCCCCCTGTGCTTCTTGTAGAGCACGTTCTTGGAGTTTTATTTGAAGTCTTCAGGTTTTCATGTCAAGTAACATCTTGATCATATGTAGCCTGTAGCCACAGCATGTAGTGTAGTATACACAGGTACTTAACAAGGCCATCTTTGGAGCTCTTGTTGCTATGTGGGTGGCCATTCAAATACACTGTTACTTGGTAACAGTTGACTGTGCAAGTAAGGGTCGAAGAAGAGCAGAGTTAAGCAGGGAGAGTGAAAGAAGAGGCTTGCCACTCAGTATGCTCAGTTATGGTTGTCAGCCATCAGTGGGCACATTTCTTCTTCAGTTTTCGTGCACTGACATGATTTTTCACAAGTCAGTTCTGATGATAAAAGGAACAGTTTGCGTATGTGCAGAGCAAAACAGGCTATAAAGCCTTTCATTTCATTACGAAATAATTTCCTGAGTATTTTAGTGGATAATCAAATAACTGTGTAATCTATAAACACACGCACACACACAATGTCTCAGAGTTCCAAGATGAAGCCTGGGTTTTCTATTGAGTTAACAGAGCAAAACCGAATAATCTTTTATTCATATGATATATGACAAAGACAAGCGTTTTATATTTGATAAGGTTAGTTTTGCTTGACTGTAGTTGTATATGGCTATAGTTACAGTTGCAATAGTTGCGAATTAATTTGTTCAAGCAAATCTTTGGATTAAAGTTTGAATCTGCTTTGGCTCATATAAACATTCATTAAAAAAGCTTTTATCAGCAAAGCTTAGCTCTTTATGAACTTGCGATGGATTTTTGCAGATTTTTATTTTGGTAACATATATTTTGCACAGCCAGGCACATTAACACAGTTGTAAATAATAATCAGAACATATGATTATGTTTACAACCCCAAATCCTTTCTATTCAGGGGCCAAATAGTTTTCCGTTTTTGTTTTTTGGAATTTTGTTGTTGTTTTTATCAAGGCTTCATTGTATTAAGAAAATTAAAACCTTCTTGTTGTACCTCTGTGGCAGGAGCATGATTAAGAGTAGTCCGTACTGTAGCCTTGATACATGTGTAAACATCATTCACCTCAAACATCAGTGGCCTTTAATCATGCTGGAAACTTTGCCGTTTTTGTTTGTTTTTCCCAGATCATGAAGAACATTTTCCATCAATCTTTCAATGCTTATAAGACAGACATAGAGCCTCGTCTCAACGATGTGACCCTCCATCACATGCAGTGCAGCCGTCGTCTCTTTGAGATTCAGCTGTCGCACAGACGCATCAGTGCTGCCTACATAGAAGGGGACAATGTGGCGGTCACTGTGGAGGGTGAGGCGGCACGTGTCCTTAATTTTGACACAGGTAGGTGTCTATAAAACATCAGTTATTGCACTTCCATGAAAAAGACAGTGTTTTTCCTCACATTCAGCAGGGAAAAAAAAGCTGTGAACCGATGAGAAAATTAAAAAGAGTAGGATAGGAGGAAAGAGAGATGCGAGGAGAGGATAAATCCTTTTTATGCATGCAGTATAGCACATCTTGATGGGTGTGTGAGTCATTACTGCACTCAGTGGCCTTTCAGCCGACGCTTATCTGCTTTTGTCTTAATGCTGCAGAATATTTATTAATGTGTCACCGTGTTGTTTTCATTTAGACCATAAGATTAACTTCAAGGTTTTATAGGCTGATATTTGTGTGCAAAATGTGGACTTCTTAAATATGTGTTATACCTTAACAGATAGATTTTATTTAATGGATTTATGCTGTGTGTGGTTTATCTCTCCCCCTTTCCTTTCCTTTCCTTTCCTTTCCTTTCCTTTCCTTTCCTTTCCTTTCCTTTCCTTTCCTTTCTCCAATTTCCTTTCCTTTGCAGGTTGTGGAGTGAATCTAGGCATGCGAGGCCTGGAGTCTATGGGGACCTTCATTTACCGGACAGCTACAGCTGTGGACCAGAATGATATTCTTGAGGCACTGTCAGCTAAGATGCTGCACTCTAGACATGTGGCTGAAACCTTCAAGCAGACAGGTCTGGCTGAGTCAATGTATGAATGAAATAGCAGAATGACTTAACGAATGCATATTGCCATCTAGTGGAAAGTGGTGGTGGATTGTTTAGTGAGTGTTTGCAATGAATCATGCAAATCATGCAAAAAAAAAAAAAAGTAAATAAATAAATAAACAAAACAAAAAAAGGACCACTGGGGTGCCTCTATGGCCAAGTGACTGAGGATACATAGCACACCGGTTCAAATTTCCTGAGCAGTGAGTGTGGGGTTTGATTCCTGGCTGGACAGATCTTTACTGAATTTCATGTCCTTGTTCTCTTTCTTAGTATTTTCCATTTGCTTTAATGTCTTTCTTTCTGATGTAATCTTTGACAAGAAAAGAAAACCAAAAAATAAATAATACTGCTATTGGTAAAGTACCAAATTTAGCTGCATTGTTATGTGGAGTGAATGAATCTATTCATGCTGGGAAACACGGAACCTGAAAACATTTGCATAACTAGACTAATAATCCACTTTCTTTAATTAGGTAAACATCTGACTTGCTGTCCTAAATCTAGCTGATTGCATTCTGTGACACACCATGTGTTCCTAGAGAAAAGCAGACAGAGCTTCAGCATCATGAGCTCGAACTGATGTCTAGTACACGTGCAGAACAGCTGCTCTAAAGTGTTCTTATCTTTTTTCTGCGTGTATTTTTGTCTAATGATGTGGTGGTAATTTTGGTGATGGTATTAAGTGTTTCCTAGAGTGGCCCATTTTTGTGTGCTGCCTTGTAAATGAGATTTTTTGGCATATTTTGAATATGTAACTGGAGTTTTCTATTCTTTTCTTAATATTTTGATTCAGGTAATTTAAAGCATTTCAGTGACATGAACCTGTTAAAGTGCTAATAAAGACTGTGACTTTTTGAAATTGATGATGTTTGCATAAAACCTTTCTTTTTAATTTTTTTTTAATAAATGCAGTTAAAAATGCAATAAAAACAACCACAAATGTAGAGTATATCAGTCAAGGTCTAAAATATCCCAAAGTTATACAAGCAAATATACAAATCATCATCATCTGTGTGTTATTATATGCACCAATAGTGTCTTGTTGATTACTTGCTGTAAATAAACTGGATGTCAAAATGTTTTCAGAGTAAACTGAAATAAAATATGAGTGTGCATTGTCAGCAAAACTCCATATGAAGTAGCACTTCCACCTAGTGGTATGTCCTGTTTGTTGCATCTGTGCAGTCTCAAATTTTAAAAGTCATGAGTCATGTTTTTATTCAAGACAGTGCAATATTTTTTAATTTTTTTATGTAAGGCAAGGCAAGGCAAGGCAAGTTTATTTGTATAGCACAATTCAACAACAAGGTGATTCAAAGTGCTTTACAGAGACATTAGAAACAA
>NW_024582540.1:468548-528576 GCF_018398535.1 Haplochromis burtoni
ACCTAAGATGTCCTCCAGGTCTTTGCTGTTAATAGGTTGAAACTGTTTCATGGTGTTTAAACAGTTTTTTGTACTAAAGTATTATTTTAACCAACTGCATGGCAGCAGCTCATGGCAGCCATTTCAATTTAGACATATAGACATGGTCAAGATCACCAACTCATATTCAAACTGAGCATCAGAAGGGAGAAAAAAAGAGAATTTGTTTGACTTTGAATATGGCATGGTTGTTCATGCCAAACAGACTGGTCTGCATATTTCAGAAACTGCTGATATCTAGGATTTGCAGAGTATGACCCGGAAAATAGAAAATATCCAGTGACCAGCCGCTCTCTGGGTGAAAATGCCTTGTTAATGCCGGAGGTCAGAAGAGAATGGCCAGATTGTTTTGAGCTGACAGGAAGGCGACAGTAACTCAAATATCTCATTACAAGTAAGGTAAAGAGAAAAGCAAATCACAACACATCAAACCTTGAAGCAGATGGGCTACAGCAGCAGAAGATAACACTCTGCATCACTCCTGTCAGTTAAAAGGAAATTAAGGCAACAATTTACATAAACTGAACAATAGAAGATGAAAATATGGTCTGATGAGTCTGGCGTGCTGCACCATTCAGATGGTAGAATCAGAATTTGGCATAAAACGCATGAAACATCCATCCTGACATGTATCATTTCAGTCTGGTGATGGTGTAATGATGTCCGAAGTGTTTTCTTGGCAAACTTTGGGTCCATTAGTACAAACACCACAGCCTACCGCAGTGTACCCGTCTTCTGATGGCTGCTTCCAGTAAGATAGCGCACAATGTCATAAAGCTCAGATCATCTCAGACTTTCTTTGAACATAACAATGAGTTCACTGTTGTCAAATGGCCTCCACAGTCTCCAGATCTCAATCCAATAGATGTGATGGAACAGAAGATTCCCATCACAGATGTGCACCCAGCAAATCTGCAGCAGTTGTGTTCCTGTCATGTTAACGTGGAACAAATAAAATGTAGCCAGCATGGAGAATTAAGCACATTCTGGTCCACCCTGGTATTAGTAAGAATGTACCTAATGAAGTGGCCAGTGTATGTGTGAAATGAAATTTAGATTTTTAGGAACTTTCCCATTGTAACCTTTCAAAGAACTATACTATAATAGCGCTTCAAAGTAACACAAAAACTTTATCATCTCTTGAAAAATTCACAATTTGAAGCAAATCTGAAAAAATATTTACTCATTCTTTCTTTCTTTCTTTCTTTAAAGTCAAACAGGCAGACGTGATGGTTGTTTTGAAAAAAATATACAAAAATATTTGTTCACTTTCTTCTGCCTCAACTTAAACCTTGGTTTAAGCAATCATGAATTTCCCATCTCTGGTGGTTTTCCACTTATGGAACAAATTAGGTGTAATGGAAACAATCAGAATCAGAATCAGAATCAGAAAGGGTTTATTGCCAGATGTTGAGCAGGTTTACAACATTAGGAAATTGCTGCGGTGCTTCAGTGCAAACATACTGTCATAAAAATATAAAAATAAGAATTAAAAGTGCTAAGTGGATAGATATATACATGATATATACATGAGTGCAGGTGGTGATCAGTGCCAAACATGGAATGATGCAGTGAACACAGCATAGGGTCATGTGTTAGTGGCGGGGACAGTCATACGGTTATTGTTCATGTGTCCAACAGCAGAGGGGAAGAAACTGTTCTTATGGCGAGAGGTTCTGGTGCGAATGGACCGGAGCCTCCTGCCTGAGGGGAGCAGGTCAAACAGACTGTGTCCAGGGTGAGAATAATGCTAGTTGAATGAAAACATCTATTATTAATGAATATTAAAAGAAAAGCTGGTTTACAGATGAATACTATGAATTGCATGTCTGCTTTCTTTAGTCTGTTCTTTCTGTTACAGTACAAAATACAGAAATGCATTTCAGCTGTTAATGATAAAACCACCTATACTTACAGTCTGTCCAGTTTTGTAAACTTCAAGCTAGCAAAGATTATTTCTGAAATAAAAACTCATCTTGACAAGATGTTTAGCAATTTTAAAGAGTGTTTCCTGTACAAAAAAGAATTGTATAACTGGTTACTGGATTAGTAGTAAAATGTTACAAATGCTAAACTATATTCCCTTTCAGATGAATATTTTTGCAGTGTGCTAAACGTTGATAAGGTCTGAGCTGTAGTCAGTAGAGGTCAGAAAGTGTGACCTGTTGAGATCTATTAAACTGCTTTGTGCCAACCTGTCCCACACGCCAGCATTACAGACAACTCAAGACTCTCTTTCCCAAAGCCGTTTGCTCTCTCTAATTAAAAACATTCATCCGCAAGCTATGCCCTCCAAGGTCAATAGTCTGGACCTCTGAACTGGCCCCTGCTGTAGCACAAGGCCTTTCATTAGATTAAACACAATAATGAGAAAATCTTTTATCTTTGCATATAATTAAAGCTGGGATGAAGGACAACTAAATCAATGATGTGGAATGACAAGTTCGTAAATGAATTAAAACTGTCAATGTGGGCTTGGCTGCAATCAATGACAAATGTTAAGGATAGACTAGATGGGATGTAGTAACAGCACGAAGCAACTATCTGTCCAAATACACATATATGATAGTGGTGGAACAGACTGGGATTTTTCCTTGTGTGCATTTTGCATGGAGTCTTTTTTCATTTCCATTAATTAAAGGTACACAGTACTTAAAATAGGCGGCACGGTGGCACGGTGGTTAGCACTGTTGCCGCACAGCAAGAAGGTCCTGAGTTCAATTCCACCATCAGGCCGGGGTCTTTCTGTGTGGAGTTTGCATGTTCTCCTCGTGTTTGTGTGGGTTCTCTCCGGGTACTCCGGCTTCCTCCCACCGTCCAAAGACATGCAGCTTGTAGGGATAGGTTAATTGGATAAGCCAAATTGCCACTAGATGTGAATGTGAGTGTGAATGGTTGTCTGTCCCTGTGTGTTAGCCCTGCGACAGACTGGCGACCTGTCCAGGGTGTACCCTGCCTCTCGCCCTATGACAGCTGGGATAGGCTCCCGCGACCCTGAAAAGGATAAGCAGAAGCGAATGGATGGATGGTACTTAAAATATCCACAGGTTAGGTTATGAGGTTCATTTTGTACATTTTCGAGTCAGTCAAACATCCTGAGTTGTAACACAGCAGATAGTAAAGGCAGCATGGATGACCTAGTTAATAGCATCATACAGACATAGGAGGGCAGTGTTGGGCTTTGGAATACCTTCCAGGCTCACAGCGATTTTAGCTCATAGTCTTCAGACAAAAACGGAAAATGTGGACAAAACAAAACTCCTTAAAATTATTTTAATTATTTTTGTATAAATAGATAATTTTGCATTTTCTTACTGAATAATCTATTAAACATAATGCTACTAGTTCAATGTAGAGACTAATTTACCATCTGACCTGAGTAATATTAATATATTAATCCCAACTGAACAGCTATAGAAAAAAATATAACAAAATATAGTAAAGATTATAGACAAATTAATCACGGTCATAGTTAGTCATAGTCTAAAGTTTTCGATTACTGTAGGAAGGGACAATAGAAAAATGCAGTTTTTCACGTCTGCGCTGCTTGTGTGCGTTTGTATTTGAGGAGATGGGAAAGGATGTGAGCACGAACTTGTATTGACAAGCCTTCAGTTGCTGTCTGACATACAGACAGGAAGTCACTGTCACATGACTGAGATATCGGCACCTTGTCCGATTGCACAGAGGGCCTCTTATGTTTGCTGCCAGCACAAATGCAGGCCAAGTCATTCATACATGCGCACATCCACGTCCAAAGGGCGATGAGAAGACTGAGGAGATCAGAACAAAGGCAAAAAAGGACATGTTGAGTGTTTCGTCGCGTGCTTTAAGTGCCCTCTTATTGTCGGATCACAAGTGTTCTTTGTAGCATTTGTACAAACACAGTTACGCAGCTGGATTTCTACCCGACTTAAGTATCTGTTGAAGAATTTCAGGTCCTCTATCTGTTCGGCTCCTATCTGTCCCATCTCACTCACGGCCAATTTCCCTAAACTGTCACAGCTAATAATTGGGCCTCTCTGTCAGGAAGGAAATCAGGCCCACTGTTCTCACTAAAACACTCATCCTTCACCCCTCCCTTAATCCTTACCTCTCCCCTTTTCCCCCCTTGCTCTACTGCTCTTATTCTTCTTCTCGATCACCCCGCTCGCCTAACGCAGTAAGTTTCAGCTCTCCAGATAGAACACAGCCACCTCTTCCATCTGCTCTTCATTCAGCTCCTCGTTCTGGGTTTGTGCGTGTGGTTGTGTGTGTGCGTGCGTGCGTGTTGGAAAGGGTGTACGCTGTGTGACAGTGGTAGCCTCAGGGCCAGGTTGCTGTTGACAGGGACGAGGGTCTCTGATTTGAGGAGAGCCGTCACACCAGCGACTGCAGCTGCCTCCCCGAGTGACACCTCCCTGTTAGTGGGGGAGATGTGGACACGTGTGTCTGTGTGTGTGTGTGTGTTGGTAGTGTTGATGGTGGGGTTGATGGACTGACTGGCTGCCTACAGAGCTCAGGACAAACAGGGAAACTTTCCCTGATGAGCTGACAGGCCCTCATGTTGAACACCTTGCTGGGCTCTGGCTGGCGCTTGGACAAAGTGTAGAAAAGGTGAAGAAGAAAACGAAAACACGGGCCAAGCAGGTCAGGGGAATAAGAAGAAGTGGAAAAGGGACCTAAACAGCCCCCAATTCTAATGTGTCATGCTTGCATGCAGCTTGTCTGTATGGGTTTGTGCGCCTCCAGAGTCCAAGCTGTGTAGATCACCATTCCACCTTATCTAATTTCATTAATGTGATCCCCTGTCCATCCTCTGACGGCTTAATAGCCATTATTTGTGGTTCCCTTCAAATAAAGGCTCAGCAGTAAATTGCAGTCTGTGGAAATCGAGATATAAACGCCACCCTGCATTACTGTATAATATCTTTCCCTTTAATTAACTGAAAGCCATGCTGACATTTATTGGATTGCAAGTTACTTGTTAATGGCAATAAATTGCGAAACAAAAAAAAAGAATCATTGCTTATTTTACATCAATAATTTGTGGACCTTTTGCTAATGATTATTCATTACTCGCCTATGGGGACTGTCGTGTTTGGTGAGCTAAAGTGAATGAAGAATGTAAAGATTTAAGTGGGCAGCATCTACTTAGCGTTATGGCTTTGGTGCCGTGTATTAAATGCCTTCCTCTGTTGCGGTCCCTTTATCTTGTCTTTCGCATCTGGGTTTTGATAAAGAATGTGCTCAGTAAAATTTATTGCACTGTGGTCTTTCCGTCATATTGGGCTACATTCAGCATCCAGTCATATCCTCAAGTTAGACACAAAAAAAGAATGAAAATTGAACTGAAATATTTGTTAATGTGCCATCCTGTGGGCTTGTGTGATGAGGGGTTTTTAATCCGTTTTATGAGGCTTTAGTAATCGGTCACCTTTTGCAAAAGCAGCGTGCTACATATTAGTCAAATCCATCATCTAAAAGACTTTCAACAGACCTGCTTCTCTCATAGTATGTCACATAATAAATATCACACTGCATATTTTAATCACCACTGGCATTTTGGGAAGAAGCATATTCACCGTTACTGAAATACGGCTCTGAAGTCAACCAACACGTGTAACTGCAATTTGTCAAAAATGATTAGCTCCTGAATACCTTTTTTTTCTTATCTATAGTTTCTTGTGGTATATATATATGTATGTATATCCTGTATAAGGATGGATAAATAGGATAAGTTAGGATAATTTCATTTATATATTTACAATTTAATTAGCATCCCAGAAGCTCATGGTTCACATATGTGTTGGAAAATCCAGAAACATGGCAACCTGCTGAAGGCCTAAGTCTCTGCAGTCTGCAGTTTGCCAACAACAACAACAACAACAAAAACTCTTTGCGGTGAAGGAACGAATTTCCCTCAACAGTGCCACTGTGTGTGCGCGTCACTCTGTTGCTACCAGCTTGCTATTTGGAAGAACATATTCCCTGTCACGATGGGCACCCGTCAGAGAGGCTGGTGACTCTCATCAGGCGCTGCCACTTACTTGGTGCTGGCACTGGTCTGGCGTGGAGGCAACAGAGATCTGACAGCCCTGCCACAAAAATAAGATCCTTCAGAGGCCAGGAAACGAGATTTACTCCCCCACCTCTCTTTGCACATAAATGTACAAGCAAACATGCACACACAAACACATACGCAAAGTCAAAAAGAGCAGTCGGTCAGAGTATACGCATGCAGCTCGGGCCTGTCAGTGCGGATCTGGTTGACGCGGCTCTACATGTAGGGAATGATTGGGCAGGAAGAGAATGGCGAGTGGAGGGAGGGCGCATCAGGCAGACAAAAACAGAGTTTAAATGATAGGACGTGAGTTGGAGAGCCAGCTCACACTCACCCTGATGACCCCTCTGCCCCCGTGTACTCTTGCTCTATGGTAACCTTTCCACATTGCCATGCTGCCCCTGGGTGTTTGCCCCGGTTATCCTTTCTTCTGCATCATCCGTTGTCTCCCGGTTGTTGATATGACCAGAGACAAGCTCTCAGAGAGACGTCGCTCTCGACCGATATCACGCCGTCCCTCTCACACACTTGTCTCAAATGCCTCTTACTCATCCCTTCTGATGCCTCCCATCAACCTGCGAATGAGCAGCTTTGACAGGGAGAGAGGGAAAGACAGAGGGAGACAGAAACGGAAGAGGGGAGGGGGCGAAAGGGGGCATCAGAGAGACCTGTTTATTTTGCAAGGCTGACAGAAAACTCTCCGAAATGCTGAGCTGGGATCACGTTGAGTAACATAGACTGTGACTTTTTAGGGGAGAAACAACCTGCTTTGGTAAACTTGGAATGACTTTGGAATAATCTGGCCTCTTCTCATATTGTGGAATGTCAGGAGAGAAATGCACTTCAGCAGTTCGTAGCTGCACTATAGAGTCAAACCCAAACCATCTGAAATGACAGGTCAATATCAAATTGTCTGCGGTTCAAAATGTCATCTCTCTTACTCTTTCTTTCCATCTCTGTCTCACTGGATCACTTTTCTACGACACTGTGTTTCTTCAAGCTGAGGATTGTGCAACATCAACCAGAATCATTTTGGTGCTTTCAAATGGTTGAAGGACTTCAGATAGGGAACAGTGTATAAAATGCTTTTGTATAGATGGTTAGATGACTGGTTTAGAATTCCTCATAAAATCAGGGTGGAGATATTGTTTCTTTGTATTTGTATTCCCTTTAATACTTGTATTTGTCTGGTAGTGGCTAACCAGGCTGTCCACTAATTGCAGGGCTTCTGGTATGATCCCCAGCCTCTTCACATCTTGAAGTATCATTGAAAAAAAAACACTGAACCACAAGTTGTTACAGATGCTATTACAGCTCCATTGAGTGAAAGAGAAATGTATTGTAAAGCACTTTGTTGATAATAGATTAGAAGATGCTAAATGTGGGCCATTTACCTTTGTGCACCAGTTGTAATGAATTATCTGCAGTTGGTTGTAGCAGTATGTTTCCCTTCCTAACTTGCAGAGCTAGCTGCTAATTCCTGTTATTGGTAAGTAAAATACAAACAAGCTAACATGTTGGAAAAATGCTAGCACCAATGTCGCAGAATTCTTTGTGTTTTTGCTGTGTTGTGTTGTTTACTCATCAATTTTGTTCTCATATTTTTAATAAACCTTAAAAGCATCTGAGAAAACGTTTTTGTAAAAAAAAGCGACTGACGTAGGAAGAAGGGTGTTTTGCATACACGTAGAACCAGTTGCTGTTCACTCGCAGTTTTGAAATGTTTTACTTTTGAGTAAACTGAAGCACAGTTAATAAAGCCGAGCAGAGGAATGTAAAAGGAGACGGTATAGAAATAGATTTCTCTGTTTCGAAATCTGATCTCTGTTTCTCCAAAGTTTCAAATTTCTCAGTGTGAAATTATCACAAAGCTAAATTGTGCAAGAAACATTAGTGCTCATTTATTTTATATCAAAAGTGAATCCATCAATGGCTGGAATAAATTTCTTTAAAAATTAACTAACTAAGATCATGCTGATTTAAATGCTGATGTAACCAACATGAGTAAGTTGAGTAAGTATATGCTGTGGGGGTAATTTTTATTAAACAATTAAGTGAGAGTAGTAATCGTTAACTTTATTGCAGTGTGCTTTGTATGAAATTATTAGTGTTTTTCTGACAGCAACATGAAAAAAAACCTATTTCCTATATAAAACATTAAAAAAGGGTCAAACTGACCCATAGACAACATGATGTTTAAATAAACCATGATAGCGTTGCATGAAATCCCCAGCTTGTTGCAGACGGAGCCTTTAAACCAGCTTTCTCCACACGGATCTTCAGTTAATCCAGAGTTATCCGCACTTCCTTTACATAATATTAGCTCAACATCCCACAACACAAAGGGAATAAATCTCATCAGCCATCTGGACAGTGCATTTACAAAATGATCAATTTCAATCAAAGCAAATTAGAGGAAAGCCTGATGTATTTGACAAATAGATCATGGCCTGTTTTACCTCTGACCCACGTGTGACGCTTTGTCGGACTATAATCTCTTTAGAATTATTGGAGCATTCAATTAGCCAGATTAAATGACACAGCTAAGAAACATGTTGCTAATACAATGATGTGAAGCTGTACAGCCAGCCTCTGTCTCACGACTCACTCATTCATTCTCTCTCCTTCCCTCAGTCTTCTTTCTCACTCTCTGACTGCTTACCTCACAACCTGTTTTTCTGCTTTTTGCACATGCAAAAGAAACTGAAATGAAATACAACATTTCTTTTTATGATCTTTTATTAATAATATGACTACAAATATCTCAGATTTGAGTTCAGTCATAATGAAAAAAAAAACTTTATTATTCTTATTTGTTATCCATCTTTCTACCCTGTATCTGAAAGTTGCTCCTCTGTGCAGCATGACGCAAGATGATGATGAACATGACATAAAGCTACAGAAAATTATCATTGTTTAGCAAATTTCTGAGCTTCCTGAGTAACACTAAGGATATTGTTGTATGCTCTTTCACTTGCAGGTGAAATAAAAACTGAATCATTTAAATGATTACTGCCAGCACAAACCACCAATGAGGTGTCTGGTCTGAGATTGCAATGACTAGAAGATGAATTATGAAGTCTTGTAATAAATTATGGTTTCCAGCAAGCTCCCACAGAAGAACTGTTGCTGATTCTTTTTGATGATCATCATGTCAGGACAGGTAATCCTTCCATGAGTGGTTGAACAGTAATGGTGTGAACTCTTCCTATCTGTGATTTGGGGGACAACATGACATTTAGTCATTACTCTCACCATGAGAAGGGTGACAACCTGCCATCTTTTGCTTTCTGCCTCAGTTGTAGCTGCCTCTGTGTTTGTTTTGATGGTTCATGACCTCAGAGTCTTTCTTGTCTTCTCCAGGATGCTTTTCTGTTATAGCATTAGAAACAGTGCTTGTTTATTGAGAATGTAGACTGGTTTCACACTTAACAGTGCTTACTGGCTTCTAGTTTGTACACTGTCATATTGTTAAACTGAAATTTGCCTTGAATGGAATAAGCAGACTGTGTGCATCTCATAAACGCTATAGTGGAATGGAACCAGAAAAATGTGGTCCTGGTTCAAATCCCACCTGGCACCTTTCTGTTTGGATTTTGCATGGTCTTTCTGAAGTTGTGTGGGCTTCCTACAGGTACTCTGGCTTCCTCCCACAGTTATGCATCACAAGACATGCGTGTTAAGTTACCTGTGGGTTCTAAATTGGCCATGGATGTGGGGCAGGTAATGTGTATGAAATAAAGCACTGTATTGGCACTTTGAGTGGTCAGTTAGTGAAATAAAAGTTCACAGGCCGTGATGTGGTGAAGCCCTTTGCTGCCAGCCACTTACAAACCTTCAGTGTTGTCTGAATACTGTGCTGTCTGCAGGGGGACCTTTTCATTATACCGTGTGTGTGTGTGTGTGTGTGTGTGTGTGTGTGTGTGTGTGTGTGTGTGTGTACGTGTGCGTGCTTGCGTGCGTGTGTGTCACTCCAACTTCAGCCAGCAACATCACAGAGCCTGTATAAGCTCAAGTCCCAGGGGCTGCATTAATGTGTCACTGGACCAGAGACTGTGTGCTGCTTCCTCCTCCAAATATTCTGGGTACTATGGTCACCTGCTCGTAATCAATTCCTTTGGGGCCTTTACCTGAAGTACAAACTAAAAGACACATACATACACACACAAACCATCCTGTGGGGGCTGATATGTGCCAGCATCCATTTGCATATATGTACGTCTGCAAGGACATTTTCAGGCCAACAAGTCTTTGGGAGTAGGTGAGCCAAAGAAGACAAAGAGATATTTGGGATTAGTATGAATTACAGTGTCTCCTTTCAAAAGTCTACTACTGATGTCCTATGCACACTTTACTCTTTAAAAAATATTTATATTGCATTAAATACTATTTTGATAGCAATCACTGCTAAAACAAAATGTTTTAGTGTATTGTGCCCATAATTATTATGTTTATATAGTCCTTTATAAAATAGACTGTGATAGACAGCTATTTACAATCTGAATATCAAGTAGGATATTTATTAGCCAATCAGATATAAATCCAGATGTTTAGGTGGAACATCTGTCCCAGGGCACCAATATGTCCACACTGTAGGTCTGCCTTTACTCTAAGCATGAAGGAGAAAAAACACATGGACAAAGATGGACTTTGTGCTATTAATTATTTTTTAGAACTTCATTAGTCATTAGTGTGCAGTTTCAGAAATGAAAAAAGACTATAAATGATGTAGAATGATAGAAGTAATCATCGGTTGTTTGTGGCACAAATCGTCCGCAAACTGTATGTGCAATATTTCTGTGAATTAGATCAGCTGTGCAAAAAGGAGCAATAACTAATACAGTTGTTTCATGTATATTTTAATCATCTTTAAATTAAATATTGAGGATATTTTACACACACCTGGTTAATTATGCTTCTTTTTCTTGTTGATTTAGATTACCTTTAGAAAAGGTTTAAAGCTTTTTTTCACAACTTCTGCTCACAAAACAAACATTTAAATAGTGCATTGATTTGTTTGGCACAAAAGAACACCACATCACTTTACAGGCTAAACTGACAGGTCACATATGAATTGCAAAATGCCTCCTTGTGTTCAGTAATACCGACTGGCTCTGCGGCTGCATTTTATTAAAAAGGCAGTGAATTCGATTTTTTTATGTTATTTATAAGGTTTAGTTTTTTTTAAATGTGATGTTCTTAACTGGAAGATTTTGTTTTAAGCTGTGGTTTTTAGTTACTTTTTACATTTTAGTTACTTGAACTAAACCAGAGGTTCTTAGATTTACCACTCAATCTATTTTATCCTCTACTTCCATTATTATATTTTCACTTCCTATAAAATCTTTACATTGCTATTTTAATGAAGCTTATTGGGAAACAATGCAGAGCCGGACTACATGGGTGCTTATTTAAAAAGAACAACAGACATAAACACCTTGTTTATCTTTAAGTCACCCACTGGCCCTACGCAGTGGATTTCTTGCAAGATCCCCATTAACAATAGAGCGAAACAGGTGCTGAACTTCCCACCTCTCATTAATTACTGGCCTTTAATTTCACAGTCCTAGATGTGGCTGTAACACACACCCCCACATTCACACACACAAACAGTTTGAGCCATAAACCCCTTTCTGCCAGTGGCTGATGCATGGCACCCTGTTGACACACACTAACAGTGATATATACCAGTGGATGAATCTCTAATTAAGCTTTGGCAGGGACTCCACAGTTACTTAGTGGCACACTTCATTATGTGCACACACCCGGCTCCAAAGCTACAGGCCTATCTGTGATTTAAGGTAACATAGAAAATCCCCTCGCTGCACTGCATCTGTTTCGTTTCCTGAAACATTTTTCTGTCTGTGGTTGATGTAACTTCAGGTTTCAGTGATTTTAATTTAAAGATACAATCTGGAATTTATTCAGCCTCTTAAACTTGTGGATATACTCCCACGCACTATTAAAAAACGTCATCAGATAAAACATTCGGTAAGGGTTTTTTTTTTTGTGACATTCAGTGAAATGCAGATTACTGGGAACCATTAAACATCGTATATCCAAGAAAACATGCCGTCTAATTTGCAGCATCTGAAAAAAGTCCTAACTGACACAATGACAGGACGGTGAATAACTCAAACAATGTATAGTGGGCAGCATTATGAAACAGCTTTTGCTCCTGGGCTCCGCAGCCAATCAGTGAGTTGCGTTATGTCTGATCACTACATGCACCACGACAGGGAGGGGTCAAGAGTCCTGACCCCTGATGATGGCTGGGGTGACAGATGTCATGTCAAGTTTGTAATGGCTTTGTTTTAATGACGGAGTGAGTCACTGCTTGTATATACGCGGGGGTCACTGTTGAACACGTACTGGATCGCTGTCACACTTTTCTCTGATGCAATATACTGTAACAACTTCTGAGCTGTGTGTCACTCAAAATAACAATGTCCTGTCGCCCTGCTGGAAAACTAATTCCATGTGAACAAGTAAAAGCACAAACACAGTAAAAATGCAAAGCATGTGACCACTGCACATTGTTATCATTAATGGAGAGTGAAAACACCAACCAGTAAATAGTGATCTCCTCTCAAACTCTATTTTAAAAAAAAATAAAAATCAATAAAGTGATGCAATTATTCACTAATTAGCCATGTCCAAATTTTGCTGATAGGCTGACAGTATCTAATATAAGCCAACCTATCATAATTTAATTTCATGTAATTATGTGTATGACCATTGCAGTGCACTGAATTCGCTTTCTTTTTCTCTCTTGCTCCAGGCCCTTTCCTCTCTCAACCGTGGCCTTTTTTTACATCATTGTTTGACCAGTACGGAGGCCTGCATGTGTCTACAATTTATAACAAATGAAACGAGGACTACAAATGAATCACAGGATCACAGGGGGTGTGAAATTCTTTAAGAAGTGTTAAATGCTGAGTCGTGTTAAATTAGAACCAAAGAAAGAGACTCTCTAAAGAATTAGCACTTAATTAGGTCTTAATTAGCATAATTATGCATGCTAACAGTGTCTCGACAGAATAGCAGTTGTCAGGAGGGTTGAACCATCTGTAACAGCGGAGGATTAATACATCATCTTTTATATCCAACAACGCTTTACCTCTTCTATATCAAAGTGCTTTTCATTAATCAATTTCCCATTTATTGGACAGGAAATTTGGCATTTTTCATTATGTGCCATTATACCACTCCCTTTGCAGCTATAACAGTTCTAATTAGGCCTCGAGTGTATCCTCAAACACAAACACTTGAACAGAAAGACACACAGATGTGTGCATGTACACATGCACAGTTACAGCAATTGGCAGCGTTGCTTTATGTTGACCATACTTAACGTGGGTGACATGTGCAGGGTCTGGTGCTAGTAAAGAGAGGAAGGGACCAAGAAAGATGTAAAGGTGGGGGAGAAGTGGGAGGACTGACAATGAGGAGAGGAAAGACAGAGAGTGAGAAGAAAGAGGAGAACATCAGTAATCAATGAAAAGTCTTGAACTTAGGAAACCCTTTTCATGTTTGGTAATCAGCTAAGAGGGCCTGTGTGACCCTGTTGAGCTAGAATGGGGACGAGGACACGAAGGAGAAAGAAGCCTGCTGAAAGAGGACAAGATGGATTTCAGCTTTGTGTAATAATCCTCGGGGTCAATCATTAAAATATGACCCCAATTCCAAAAAAGTCAAAATCCTGCATAAAACATAAACTTTTTGTTTTATGGTGTTCTTATGTTTATGTTTTAAACATTTATAGTAATCATAATCGAACATTAGAATAAAATGCAAAACAGCAGTCTAAAGTGAGACATTGTACAATTTTAAGAAAAATCCATCCATCCATTCGCTCCCGCTTATCCTTTTCATGTCACGAGGGGCGCTGGAGCCTATCCCAGCTGTCATAGGGCGAGAGGCATGGTACACCCTGCATGTCTTTGGACGGTGGGAGGAAGCCAGAGTACCTGGAGGGAACCCACGCAAACACAGGGAAAACATGCAAACTCCACACAGAAAGACCCTGGCCTAATGGTGGAATTGAACTCAGCACCTTCTTGCAGTGCGGCAACAGTGCTAACGCACCTATTTCAAGAAAAAATGCAGTCATTTTCAATTTGACACATCATTTACAGCACATTGTATGATGACTAGATTTTGAGAATCTGGAGAAATCTCTGTGTGCAAGGGACAAGGCTGAAAATCTATATTGGACACCAATGATTTTCAGGCCACACTGCATTTAAAATATATATGGAAATCACTGCACGAGCTCAGAACACTTCAAGACATCACTGTCTGTGAAAACAGTTTACTGTGCCATCTACAAATGCAGGTTCAATTATGTAAAGAATGCCAAATATGATAAAGACAACTTTGAGAGCAACTTTGGAAACCAGGAACTTCTGATTTAACCAGAATATCCATCTTTTGCTTTTTGCACAGACTGTCTACCTGCATGCAAACAAAACCAGCTCAAACATGATTGGCCAAGAAAATGTTTGGTGCCAAAAACTTGCTCTTTGCCTGAAAATTGCGCACGCTCATATGCACACATCTGCATTTGGTATAGTAAAGAGATTTTGTTCACATCTATCTGTAACTGGAACCATTATAATCACAGACTGCACAGACTGTAAACGCATGAACTCTAACTCACTCAACAGCTTTTATTGGAGTTTTCAACCCATCCCTCTTTCCTCATCAGCAGATGGAGTTTGCACAGCTGCTCTTACCATTAAAACTACTGTTCTTGACATGTAAGTTTCAAAGTTTGATGTAAATTTGATGTAAATTTACTTGCTAATTTTTGAGTTAATTGGAATTTATGAATCAATTTTCAAGCTTATTTGGAAAATTGCTCAGATGCAGTTTATCATAGAGCTTCAGGTAAACATGTTTCATTCGCGTTGCTGTCTCCTTCATCATTATACAAATTGGCTAACAAGTAATTCTAATGTCTTTCCTTGTTGGATTTCCGCTTCTCCCCCTTTTTTCTATATTCCGTCTGAGAAATCGATGTCTTGATGGATAACAAGCATGGCACATCTCACCTTCCTCTTTAGGGAAGGGTGACAGAATCAGTCCCAGCGCTGCCATTTCCATCTACCAGCCCTCGAACACACGCTGACACACAGTGAGGTGTGGTCAGGGCACACACACAGCATAGCTGCAATCTATAAGAGCCCTGAGCCTTAGGCGACCTTGAGACACTCCACTCACGCTGGCCTTGCCAATAGCATAAGTGGAGGTGTGTCTGTGTGCATGTGCGTATATTTGTATATGTGTTAAGCACGTCTCACCAGCATACATTTATTTCTCCTGCACTTACTGCCCCTTACCTCTTTGATATAAAACTCTTCTAGCTGATGTACATGCTAATTCTCTTCATATGGTATTTAAAGTGGGAGTCAAACACTTGAACAAGGTCTCCCCCTCTCCATCCCACCCCCCTTCTCTTCCCTTTCCTCTCTCAGGCCCGCAGGGACATTAGCATTATCGATGAGCTCACCCCGTCACCTCAGACACGGGCTCTTAAAAGAGAATAATTTCATGCAAATGAGATATTGATGAGCTAATGATTAATTGGCTGCCTGACTGTGTTAATATGCAATAGCTGTCGTGTAATATGCATTTCTAATGACTCTGTCTCAGAGTGTTCAAACAAATGGGCGACTTTGATCATTGGGGTACTCAGAGGCTTTCCAGCATGTTAGCTGTGGGATAAAGCTTTGCCAGAGGAGTTTGTGCAAACTGCCATGGGAATGCAGCCATGGAGAAAGGGGAAGTTCTCTTTCTTTGAGTGGTGGAAAATTAAGTTGTAGAGCTTGATTGATGTAAGAACGACTGTCCTCGAAAGTGTATGGACAACCCCGACCACATTCATTCATTCCATACTCCAGCTATATCACAGATTTTACAAACGCTTTCTCGAAATCTGAAAATTTACAATTTACCCAAAAGGAGAGAATATGAAGCAAACCCTCTTTCAGATTTTTCCACTATTTTGTTAGCAGTTATTAAACTGCAAGTTTACAGTAAAAATAGAAATATGATACTGACACTGGCTACACTGCACTTTCTATTGCCGTACAAAGTAAATCAGTGCAGTGCTGGCCATTCCACATTAAAAGTGCCAAAACTGAAGCAAAATGTATTGTTTGTGTACATGGATACAGCTTGTTCTACATTTCATGGCAGGTGACATTTAAAACTAATTAATTTTAATTGACAGTACATTTTGTGTGAGCACCGTGTATGCTGGTGAAAAATAAGAAATAAAATAATGCTTTGAAATGGGGTGATTGTGGTGTTTTAGCACAAATTGACGTGCAAATTTCCATTTTAAACTGCACCCTGGTTTTATATTAAAGCAGGTTTTCATGGATAATGCCAAGTAGTTCTTTCGATGTCTATGTGACATAAAACTGTGAATAAAAAAAATGCTAAGTGTAGAAAGAAAGTGTAAAAAAGTGTATGAAGGCAAAATTTTATAAACCATTTTCACAGAACCTAAAATTAAAAAAAATCCACATATTTAAAGGAGAAAACTGGTAACCCTGTTTGGTTGCATGTTGGTGAACTATGAACTAAAATAACAGTCTTATATCTGATCTTTAAGCCTGTTGGATTAATAATACGAGCATGAACTAACCCAAACTGTGAATTATTCATACCAAAATGAATTTCCAGACTACTCCATCCCATCCCCTCATTTGATCTACCACAGATCAACAGCCACTAATGAAGAGGGTTTTAAAAAATCCTGAATAGTGCGAGGTTACTGACACACATCTATTCACCTTTCAATAGCAAGTGCCATGGTTCCTGAGAATATTATGTCAGGTCAATTTGTATGTGCTTGTGTGTGTGTAAATTGCTGCAATGACCCATGAGTGGGCCTAATCACACTCACTGCAGTTGCCCTTGGGGACCTGCATGGATCTGTCCAATTGTCATTCAGGCGCTTGCCTGGTCTGTTTTTCGGTTAGGAGCAGAAAAGGGTGTGTATGCATTTCACCAACTGCAATACGGCAAAAAAGGATTCAGGTAACGTGGTTAATGTAAGACCTAAAGACAGATAGGTGGTGAGACAGGGCTGGACAGGCAGTGGAACAGGCAAACATGTGGCCAGACCTGTCAACAGAGATAGGCCTGCTGACACCTGCAAGTGTGTGTGTTTCTGTGTATGCGTGTGTCCAGAATGGCAGTTGATGGCTGCCACTCAGACAACTAATCTGCCATCAGCTGAGTGACAGGGGACTGTGCTGTGGCCCTGTCCTGCTCATTTAATCACCAAGTGTCCAACGAGGTTTCCTACATTGTTAGCTGTAAACATCTCAGGATGTGCACTCAGAGAGGGTGTGTGTATGTGTTTGTCACTGTTCAACTTAATAATGCTGTAATGGCTCTGAGTTCAGGTCATTGTGCTACAACTTTGAGTGTTTACGGGATGTTTGGCTGTGTGGGATGTGTGCTTTTGTGTGCGCATGGTTTTCCTGCCAAAGCTCCCATTGGTTACTGTTTGGCAAATTTGCCTTTGGGGACACCTCAGTCAATATTTTTGGTTCTGTGTGCCTGTCGTTTTTCAGATCAATTAAAAAGAAGCTAATGAAAATCTAAATCATCACCTGAAGGTAGCCAATGGCTTTGAGATTGCAGTTCAGCTGTTGAATTCCCTCTTTTGTTCTCCACACAGACTTTAAAGCAACCAAAATGAAGCATGAATGGTCAGTACTAGTCAGCACAAGGGGAGTACAAATGGAAACCAGAAAGCTTTCGATACCAAAAGTCTTGTTTTGCTTTGAGATTTTATAAATCTGGAAATTACTTAATTAATAATCTGCATATATCTATTTAAGCAACGGTTTTAGAGAAGGGCAAAAACTTGCATTAAATGAGTGATCAGCAACTGACTCTAAAAATGTACATTGTGGCTGTTTTATTCATTGTTGTTATTATATTACAAGCTGGTGTGTGTCATTGTCTTCTACACGTTATAAAGGATCAATGGTATCTCCCCCAGCAAAGGTATCTCCCACGCTGCCACTGTAAAAGCGCATAGGGAGTGCTGGACATCATCAGCGCTGAAAAATCTGAACAGTGTTGGACAGATAAGAGCAGCAGTGAGTTTCCCAGCTGTGATATATCCTCTGGTCAGACAGCACTCCTATTTCCCCTCTTTCATAAATGGGCATTTTTATTGAATTTACTCACTGATAAATAAATGGACTGCCACAGACTCGTCTAAGCCTGCCCCGAGGAGGATACTTGGCAGGAGTTTACACAGTCAGCTTTCTTTCTCACTCTTTCTTTCTCTTGTGATAGTGATTTTGTTAGAGATCAGAGAGAGTCGCGTATTGATAGATATTGAGAAAGGCAGACAGACACAGAAATATCGATAAATGTTGGATATATGTGAAAACAATCTCAGAACACATTAGCTTTTTGAAGGAGCTGCAAAACAACAGATACTACATATGGACCCATGGAGTAGAACAACAAGTCCTCCAGCCTGAACAGCCATGTGTCACAGGTCTTTGGAAAGGTCTTTGAAAGGAAAATGAGATACTAGATTACAAAATGGGAACTGAAAGGTTCATAACATCAAAAGGTATATATATATATATATATATATATTCCCAGTCCAGCCCTGTATGCAGCTCATCTGCAGTTTGGTGTTACCTATATCTTCCTACTCGGAAGGCAGAATTTCCGAGTTCCGAGTACAATCGAAAGCACCACGACTGCAGTTTTCGTGTTGGATGTAAAATAGTGCACGTGACACTGTGACGTAGGCTAGAATCATGGTGGCAGTCACCGACGGTCCAGGCGTGGGATTTCTCTCGTGGAAATATGCAGATTATTTTTTCCTTTCTATTGGTAGGTGGCACAGTGCACTTGTGGCAAGTAAGCAAGCTAGAAGACTGGCAATCTTGCTGGGTATCCAGTTACGGAAGCAACACATTAACAAGAGAATTCTGAGTAAAACCAAAGTTACATCCCTAGTAACTAGTTACTCTGAAAGTAACGAGTAACTTGAAGTAACTGAGTTACTTTTGATAGAAGTAACTAGTGATGTAACTAAGTTACTAAATTAAAGTAACTTACCCAACACTGGTACTAACACTATGGCACAGTGAAACTGTATTATTATCACAGTCAATTTTTGTCCTTAAACGAATCCCTTTAATCTTACAGATATACAGCACTACAGTATTGATACTGATTAAAACTAAAATGGCCAATCAGTTTCAATGCTAATAACACCAAATGCTGGAGAGCCACAAAGCTGGAACGACTGCCAACCTGGTTGGTGTGTCCAAATCAAGAACTCAAGCTTGATAATTTTGCGCTGAAACCACAGTAAACCTTATTTCATGACATGTTTGGACACCTGATGTTAGTGCAAATAAGTGCTTGACACACAGTCAAATGTCCATGTGTCGGTCAGGTCTGATCAAGCCAGAGATCCATTAGGTTAGTATGCAAATGTATGTATATTAGGGTCATTGATCGGTGTGAGCGGGCCATTTTTAAAGCTTGGTGATGCTAATGAGGAAAGAAGGGTTGGCATGACCTGTCTGGGTCTAACTCAATACAGTGTCACATTACAGCACAACTCAATCACTTACATTTCTGAGTGGACCAGGTAATAATGTCACTTCCTATTGGACCAGAGAGCATCACAAGATGACTCTGACCTCTACAAACCTATGGAGTGATGGTGATGTTACAGCTTCAACTGGGTATAAATCTACTTTAATGTTTCCCTTCATATTGGGACTCAGATACTTGTAGATACCAAATGTCAGTGGATCGCCTCAGTTATTCTGAATCTGTTCCAAGAAGCATTCTGCAATTATGGAAATAGGGGCATAACACAGAAGCAATGTTTTTGTAGTAGAAATTTGACATGATCAAATCAGGAGATTGTGTTATATTTTGTTATTGCTATAAAATCAGTTCAACATAGATCAAAGGATCAAAAGTTAATTTCTATATTATATTTTTAAATGAAAATGTAATTCCATTTTACTCTAAGTATTAACAAAATATTTAGTTCATCAACATGAACTTATCTGCAGAGAGTGACGATTTGCCTGAAAAATAGTTCACAATGAAACTTTTAACTGGAACCCTGCATAAAAACTTGCGATATTAAATTTTATTAAATTTTTAAAAATGTAAGGTTTTATAAGGCAGGGCTGCTCATCTTATAAAGGGAAATAGGAGCCAGTGGGCCAGTTCCTGGACACTTAATGCAGTTTTGTGTGTGTGTGTGTGTGTGTGTGTGTGTGTGTGTGTGTGTGTGTGTGTGTTTCCTGGCTTTCCCTCAATTTTATCATTATGATCATCATCAGGTCTCATGCAGCGTATGCACAGAGCTGATGTTTTCATTGCAGATGATTCTGGGCGACACCCATCTGTAAAATCCACTCCAAAGTTCATTAAGTGATGGGTGGCAACATCAATTTATCTGGTGCATGGAGCACCATAGTAAATGGTTGAGCATTACATGGATTGTACTATAGGGCTATGGGACTGCATTTGTAGGACAGTTATGAGAAAGCTACTGAAGATGTCCAAAACATCAGGCAGCAAGGACAGATGCCCAAATTTAGTTCTCCATAAACAGCAGTGCTAATGAAATCCTGGGTTGCAGCTCCTGAGATTTTCAGCTGTGTTACTGACTAACTGTTGTCAAATATAAACAAAGTGAAATACTCTGATGAAACCCTGCATGACACTTGACCACCTGAAAAAGATGCTGCTTATATTCCAGGCAGAAGCAACCAAACATGACTCGTCCTCCATCACATCATACTGGACAGGACACTGTGGAATTTATGTTCAAGTTTGTGGATTTACTGGTCTTAGAAATGGTGATGTTAAACTAGAAGCTCATTACTATTGAGCCTTAGATGCTGGAGTCAGACATGCTCTATGAAAAAAATGCTAAAACTCCAAGCACTGCATCTATCATGTCTCAGCTCTGTGTGTTCCATTGTCTAGTTTCTAAGATCTCAGTTACATTGAAGAAATTATGGATATTTCTCAAACAAAACAAGCATCAGGGTTAAAATTTTGACTTTTTTGTTATCTGCTGAACAAACTGGGGTAACAGGGGTAACTGGATACTGAGAGGGAGGCTGTTCATCATTGCAATATAGATACAACTAACTACACTTGCACATCTACAGTTATGTGCAAAAGAATATACACTGTTGCTCCTTTCATTGGTAAATAGCAGCTCGATGCTCCTAAGCAGTTTGAACAAATATGTTTAGAAGGACATGGCTGCACAGCTGGACAAACCACATGTTTCTGGAATAATATCCTTTGTACTGATGAAACCAAAGTTGATATGTTTGACCAGAAAACACAGCACCACTTTTAAAGAAAACCAAACTTAGAAGATCAGCACAAACACCTTATTACAGCTATCAAGCACAGTAGCTGGTGATGACCTGGACACTTACTCCAGAAACATGTCTGAAATGCTGTAGTGGGACCTTAAGAGGCTTAAATAAATCAATTAATATTACAAAGAGGGCTACTGAATCAGGGGTTCTACTTTTCTCACTTTAGGTTCTATTTTTAAGCACAACTGCAAACAGTGAAAACAGGATCATCCAGGGAAAACTTAGGTATGTGCAGAGAAAGCACGCAAACTTCACACCGAAGCGCCACAGCTGGCCAGCTCAAACAATGAACTTTCTTACTCTGTTGCAAAAAGGTGCTATCACTACACCATAGTTAGCTGATAATGAAAAATATGTGTTAAAAATTATGTGCACTTTAGTTTATTGTAAAATGTACTTAGAAAATACTGGTATTTTGCTTTTGCAGAGCTAAAATTGTGTTGAATCTAACAGAAGCACTTTTCAGTTACTTTAAACCTATATAAAATCACTAGGATGGAGTGCATCCGTTCTGAAAAATGTCACTTTTGTCATTCACAGAGATTTATGATTTCAAAAGAGACAGAGCATGTACTCATGCCTAGATTTTCTTACCTAATGATGTTAGCAAGACAAATTACAAAGCCCACAATTCTGGGACAGAAACCAGAAGTTACTGATGAGGTAAAAACTCTCTGTGGACAGGGAACCTTATATCAGCCATACATACAGTATGTATACTGTGTCAGAATCTATTGTGGGTGAGGGGCCTATGTGTACGTGCACATGTGTATGTGTATGTGTGAGGCTATACCATCCGCAATAACGAGCTTTGACAGCTCCCACACCCCTCAGTGCAGTGTGTGTCTATGGGCTCATTCAGAGTGACAGTGTAGATTAGGGGTGTAATCCTCGCAGAGCTACAGGGGATCTATCAGTACCCTGGGCCCCAGACACACACATATATGCACACAGACACACACACATATGCACACAGACACACACAAACACACACACATGCACACAGACACACACACAGACACACACACACTGCAAAATTAATTGAAATGTTAATGGAGATGAAGACTCAATTCTTAATTGCTTGGTGCTGGATTAGGACAAGATCGTTTATGAAGAGACATTAAATCAGGATCCAGGCAATCTTGGTTGTAAAAAGGTTCCAGACATGTGCAGGAGGGTCATAAACGAGTGCTGGTTATCACAACACACAAACTGTGACTGACACAGTGTTTTTGTTACCAGGTCATGTTAGCAAATTGAATGGGATGATTAGTTAACGATATGTACTCAAAGAAAGTTCACTGTATTTGTCTTTTTTTTCCCCAAAATGAAATATCTGAGGTGGCAGAAAAATAAAAGCAGTGTTTTGAGTTTTCCCCGGATGTGTCGAGGAAAAACACTTAGAGGGAAGCTTTGATCTTGGTTTTAATTAGCTCCTATTCCCCTCTAGTATTCCTCTTTTCTGTATTTGCAAGAAAGCGTACGAACAATGCTCACAACGAACGCTCTTCTGCCGATATCAGCATTTTACTTAACTTTCCCTCTTAACTTGTTTTTTTTCTCTCTTTACTTCTCAAAGTGTACCCCCACTCCCTGAAAATGTCATCACGGGTAGGAACAGCAAAAAAAAAAGTTATTCTTTACTCAGTCCATCGCATCCTACTCATTCTCTTTGCCTTTAAGATGTATCAAATATACCAAGTGCATAATAAATTTATCATGTGGATGTTTCTAAATCAATATTAATTTCAGGCCTTTCATGAAGGCAAATCGATAGCGGCATCACTAAGAGGCTCCTTTGCATGTTGAGCACCTTGTCTCTGCCAGTGAATGGAGATGTGATGAGAGGTGAGAGAGCAACCATGGTGGTGCCAGCGGGGAGGCCCAAACTCACTCATTATCTCCCCTCAATTAGACCTTCTCGCTTTGCCACCGTGGGCCTCCACAGAGCCAGTGTGTGTGTGTGTGTGTGTGTGTGTGTGTGTGTGTGTGTGTGTGTGTGTGTGTGTGTGTGTGTGTTTCTATGTGCTTTTCACCCCGCTGAGTTCATCATACAGACAACTGAAGAGTGTTTCCGCTGAAAATCTCTCTCACTGATCACTTAGACATAATTGGACAGGCCAACTCTTTCTCTCTCTCTCTTCCTCTCACTGTGTGTGTGTGTGCGTGTGTGTGCGTGCGTGTGTGTGTGCGTGTGTGTGTGTGTGTGTGCCCCACAAATAGCGATACATAGCTTTAGAGGGGTTTGCTTGCATGGCGCAGTAGCAGCAGTAGCACAACCAACAAATGTTGAGTTCAGCCCTGCTGCATTTGGGCCTTTTTAAAAAAACAAAACAAACAAACAGAGAAAAACGATTAAGTATTCATATCAAGTTGATGACACACACATAATAATATCCTAAACATAACATTATAAACCAAATGCAAAAAATGGACATAAGTTCCATCTTGAAGACTGCAGCTGAGTGTTTTTGCCGTTGCTAACCAGATTTGGTAAGTGTGGGGTGGATCTGATTCCTGGGGTCACTGCAGGCTTGTGACTCGTTAATCACAACGTAGGCCTGCACAAAAGCATACCCTGCTATATTGTCTTTTTTTTACTATAATATTGACCATAAGTTTTAAAAAAGTATCATGTTGCATTCATTACAGCTTGAAACTAGCAACTGAGACCATGAAATAATGAGGATGGTGCTTACTGAGGCTAAGGTCTGATTTGACTAGAGGAATCACCCCCTCCTGGCTTTTAGAAAGAATGCAGGTTTCAACCATTTCCACATTGGCTTCACTTTTAAGTCCAGGAAGCTACGTTCATTTGGATCTTAATGCAGGTTAACAACCTGCATAAAATTGAAACAAAGAATAGCAGGCTATAGAAGAGGATAGCTACTGCCTTTGCGTGTATAGAGCTGCAAAAAATCCTGTTGGAGATGACAGACAAAGAGGAGACAGTATGCACGATACAAAACTCCCAAATTACAAATTGGCTTGCAGGTTTGGGGCTTTTTTGCATACTGTAAAAAGAAAGGATGTTAACAGATGCCTAAGTATACATTAAGTACTCAGTAAGTAGTATCCTTAAGGAGGGTACAGTACTATCAAACTGTTCTTCTGGATCCTTTGCCTAAATAGTCCAGCACCAGAGACGAAGGGGTCACTTGATCTGTTTTGTTTGGTTATTAATTTACACATTACAGTCACAAAGTCAACTGATTCAGAAAGGGCAAGAAACACATGGTGTCAGATGTTTCTAACTTTCAGACTAGCCAGTTTTTTTAAAAAGATGTTTCCATCTTTTTGTATTCCTTAATTTTTTTAGTGCCACTGCAGATAATCTTAACCCCTTATGGGCGTAGCGTTTTCGGTGCGAGAAATGCTTCGTCACTCATCCAAGTGACTTCTTCAGTCTCAGTCTCCATTCCTTACCTGGATGATTGCGCATGCATCAAGACATCGTAACCTCTTATGTTTCTGCCACCTATAGTTTTTCTCAGATTCATGTAAATATTAAACATGTTTTGCATTGCTTTTTTCAGCATTATTGTGCTTACATGCAGTTTTAGACTTACACTGTCAGACCTGCATCAGGTCGATGTATCCACATCGTCCAATAAAAATTAATACATTTCCATAATATTCCTACATAGTTTATATATATTTATATACATATTAACACGCTTAAATTCAAACTGTTCTGTTGTGAGACATTGCAGGTCTCATTCTGTACTTGCGCAAGCTGTGCATGTGTGATTTGGGGCTGTAATGTATCCCAGCAGCACTCTGGTTCAATTGTTAGGCTGAGTGAGAGTGTCTGTAGCACAGCAGAGGGACTCCAATCCAACATTTATGAGGTCTGTGTGTCTGTGTGCAACTCTCTGGCCTCTTGTAGTCTCAAAACACAGGTTATAACACGGGAAGAGTTACACACATGGCTGTTAGTGCTCTTGAAAACACATTTGCCAGACGTGCTTTACAACATGCACTTAAAAAAACACAAAAAACCCCAGACAGATGCACACACAGACACTGCGGGGATAGAAAGAACAGTGAGCTGGACTCTAACGAACTAATCAGTCCGTGCGTCGTTGTATACCCGTCTTTGTGTGTGTGGATAGGGACAGAAATAAATGGGCCGAGGTCAATTTGTGGAATGGAGAGTTTTGCAGAGGGAGCATCAGGAGACAGAAAGTGAGAGAAGGCAATGGATAAAACGTGAGAAGTTGAAGTGTGTATAATCTTTGAGCAAAGTGTGGAGTAGCTGCAGAAGTTTTGTCTCTCCATCAGTAGTCCAGTTCCTAGTCCCTTGGTGCGCCTTTCTACCCCCCAGAGGGCCTGTTGTTTAGGGCTGCAGAGCCACCTAGGCCTTGATGAATTTCTCCCCGTCAACAAATTAAGAGTTGCTATTGTTGCTGTGACAACAAGGCATCCCGGCCGCCGTGGGGAGCACCATGGAGACCAGTGACAGAACTCCAGAAGTCTCCTAATCATCCCCAGCTGTCAGGAAGCACCTGGCCTGACACCTCTGCTTAAAACCTGTCTCCCAGGCATAAGATAATTACAAGTGCCAGCAGAGAAAGAGAGAGAAGGCAGGGAGAAGGAGAACTGGTGGGAGAGGAGAGAAAGAGAGAATTCTTTCTTATAAGTGGCTGTGTGAGGAATGGAGTGCAGGAGCTTTTTTATACAAGTTCTCATTGAAGTAGTGGAAGTGTTCAAAGGCAGAAGTGGAGTTGAGTGTGGGGAGGTGTCTGGGGTGTCTCCCCTCTTCCCTACAGAGAAGGCCTGGGAGGAGGTCCCTAGATAGCGCTGTGGGGGACAGGTGAGGGACGGAGCTGTCACTGGGCCCACATTCACATACATTTAAAAGACAGGGACTGTTTGACTGGTCCAGTACAAATGCTTCACGGATTGCACCACATTTGGGAACTAGCTCCTTTTTTCAATATTGTTTAAGAAAAGTTACACTAAAGTTGTGGAAGCTCTGGTGTGCTGTACATAGAGGATAGTTTCAGGGGTAAATAGAGTAATGACTTGGAGAAAGTGTGCACAGAGCTTACAAAACAAAAACCTCGCTGCTGACATGCCAAACTGCCTCTCTGTTTCTGACAAAAAGGAAAAACACACTGAGGAACAGCAGCGCATTTCACCCACACGTACACACTCACACGGAGACACGTGCGCGCTTACGTTTCATTACAGCCTCTCATTTCTCAAGCAGCGGGGCCTTCCTTCAGAATAACACTCCTGTCATCCCAGCCACAGGGGGCTAAATTATTCAAATACTCTAATTCTTCCCTTCTTCCTCCCACCCACCCTCTCTCTCTTTCCAGCACTCTGCCACTCATAATTTGTCTTTTCATTGTTGCCAATTTAGAGGCAATCCCTCCCATTAATGATGCCAACTGTTCTAAATGGTGTCGGAGCTGAGTGAACGCAGGAGAAGGAGGAGGAGGAGGGAGATGTCAGCGAGAAGGAAGCAGTGCACGTGTGGCAAGGACAATGCTTGGGATTTTACAAGCTGCTGTGCAGATATAAATGGATGATATACCGACTTCTACCCATCTCTCTCTCCTGCCCTCCCACACGCTCTGATTGTTAAACAGCCTTTGTTTTATTAACTGTTTAAATGTACATATGTGGCTTTATTTGCCTGTCACTAGTAAGCATATTTTGGGAGATTATGAAATATATCTACATCTGTTTTCTGTGCAGGCTGTACTCGGATGCATAAAACTCCGGAATATATTTTCACTACGAATCAATTAGATCATATACTTTTATGGTTGTGCCTTTGTATTGGCAAGTGGCGAGCTATCTAGAAGCCACTTCCTTTTTTGTATCGACTGAATGAAAAGCACAATAAAACTGAATACATCAGCAGGGACATTGATGATGCAGCAAAATGGTACTTAGAAAATTGTTATTGTCTTTTTATGTGTTCTCCGGAGACTCGCTGCATCTACAGAAATATATAGAAAATTACATTTGAATCATGAATATTTGAAGTTGAGAAATAATTTATTCACTTTCATCAATCAGTGTTATGAACAGAAGAAATGATGTCAATATTTCATCTTTGAAAAATTATGCTAAGATAGATGGTACCGTCTGTCAAAGCTGAATCTGCACGTTTAAGGACAAAAAACAAGCAAAAAAAGCAAAATAACACACTTGAAAGTGAACTGCATTGTTCTCAGATTTTTTTTATTTTCAGATACATACATGTATCTGAAATAACAAGACAGTATTGAAAGAAAAATATAATTTTTTATCTCCAGCAGGTGACGTATGGAACATCTGACCTTGTCTAAATAAATCAGAATTATAGTAAATAAATTACTTGTTGGCTGAAGGATGATGGATCAATGTATGAAGCTCATTAATGTTTTTTTCATAATACTGCTCTTCAGTATTCACCTGTGAAATATTACGATATTCTTTGTTACAAACACCACATATTAATTTTGAGTTTGTTTTTTAAGACATATTGCAGTTGCTACACATTTTTTTTCTCTTCACGCTGAGACCAATGTAGAAGTATTTTCAAATCGTGCTCAGACGTGACCAAAAGATCACAATCAGAGTAAATAAAGAGCGAAGGTGTAGATACAGGAAGAGAGAGAGACAGAGCGAGAGAGAAAGTGTGAGGAAATATTGATTGGTATGAGAAAGATGAGGCAGAGACAGAGAGAGTGGGTGAGAGAGGCTTGGTACAGCTGTGTGATGGAACTGGGTTGCTATCTTAAATGAGGAATCCCATATGAAGGTCTGGATTAACCAAATTTAATCCCTCATCAAACAGACAATAACAGTGCAGCCTAATCCCCCCCAATTCTCAGATTAGTGCGCTCCTGCTCTCGTCTTGGCAGCGCAGTGGGGACCGGTGCCGGCCCGTTGAGCTCTCCTCCACAATGACCTCTGGATGAGAACAGGCTTACAAGCTGTACGCCTGAAGCTTCATCGCAGCGACTGGTAGTCAACAAAGTTTCACCAGATGAACGGTTATAGGGAGACTTTCACAAGAGATGGGAGGGTGAAAGACAGGACATTTAGGAGTTTACCTAAAAAATTTTTAAAGAGAGCTGTTCTCAAAGTGTGCAAAGAGGTTTGTACAAAATGTTAGGTTATGGAATATGATTAACAGCAAATTATATTAAATAAAGCTCATAAAAAGGTGTTTCATTGCAAGTGACTTTGAGGACCTTGATTGTACTACAAAACCTGTAATTAGAGGTTGAGATATGGGGGGATGTAATTACCTCCAAGAGCGAGGACCCTGGAGTAAACAAATATGTTCGTCAAGCAAATAAAGGATTACTGCGTATGTGCTCACTTCACTTCTTAACCCATCTGATTCATCTGGGAAATGCAAAGCACAACATAAGGCAAGAGGATGAGAGAGACGGAGAGAAACAGTGAAAACAAGAAAAGAGAGAACGGACCAAAACTGCTGACGCCCGCTCTTCTGTGCCGGCTGGATGAGTCTTTTCCTCAGATAAAACATAAATAGGCAAATTCTCGTTGGGAATATGTGTTTAGTTGAGAAATATTTATTTATGTTTTTGTTTACTTTTACTTTGAAATTTGTGAAGTACCCCCAAACAATTTGATCCCACATTTTCGCTTATTTATACATTCATATGCTCCAGAATAATTTAAAGGAGTTGACCATATTTGAAGCTTGAAGATAATAATGCAAGGCTCAAGTCAAGGGCTTGTTAACTAGTTTAGTTTTGCTGATGAAATCTTCCACCACAAGTTCAAGCACACAGCTTATATTTTGATTTAAACCTCTGTTGACTGTCTCCAGCATTTTCTGTCGCTCGTGCAAATGCTGAGTTTTAGTTTCTCTCTTCTAATTAAGGTAATTGTGATTGAAGTGTGGCCTGTTTTACTGTAGCCTTGAGGCAGAAAAGGTTGTTTTTTTGCAGCGCTAAGCTGATAGTTGGTGGAGGTTGGTGGAGGTACCAGGTCAAACCCGAGACCCTCCACCACCAGGAGACAGAGAGTGGAATCTCAGATGACCTGTGGACAATAAAGATGCGGAAAGACAAACTGAGACATCTCTGTCAACAAGCTGGCGTACCTGAGAGGGAAACATGAAGAAGCAGAGCACATGGATGCTGTTTGAAATAAGATCTCATACTGTACAGATAAGACAGCAGATATACTGCTAGTTACTATTGTATAGCAAAAAATAAACAATAAAAATAAGCATCATGCTTAATTTTTTAGTACCTCCAAAGTGATGATGTGTCTTTGAACTACAATGTCAGCCTTTCCTTTTTTTTTCTCTGTCTTTCATTTGTACCCATGTACAGTTATGTGTGTTTTTCCCTTTAATGTTCAAATGGTGGGCCTTACATTTTAAGGAATTTTCACTGGAATTTGAATAAATAACCAGCTAGCTCTACCAGCATTAAACTGTTTTTCATGGAAGTACCTGTAATCCACAACAACAGTCAGAATGTGAGCTAAAAACCTGCATAAAGTGATGTCACTTCTTTGTTTACTGGCACTGTTTGTTTCTGTGTGTGTGTGTGTGTGTGTGTGTGTGTGTGTGTGTGTGTGTGTGTGTGTGTGTGTGTGTTGTGTGTGTGTGTGTGTGTGTGTGTGTGTGTGTGTGGTGTGTGTCTTCAACCCGTGACAAGATATCAGCTTTGTTGTAAATGCACTACACTTCGACCCACCTGGATACCTTTTTAACAACTATCCTGAAGAGGAATCGCTGCATGATGGTAATGGTGGTCTTTTTTATGCTATATCATAAGGCTTTTCTCTGTCACACATAGACTGAGAAGCATCACACATTCACAACAATCTGCATTTAAAGAAATAAAGAACTGAATTCAAATTAACAATGCTTCTAATGCAGCGACTGGAAGTTAAAGATTTCATATTCCAGTAAAGAGCCTTCAAGTAAAGTAAAAAGCATTTTTACATTTTCATATATATATATAACATTATACTTGTGTGTCTTAATAAATTTGTCCACAAAGTCATCAACCTTTACAGTATTGAGCTATATTTGCACAAAAGTACATTACTGTACAAAACTGCCTGTATTTTAGAGCATGTTGGTGAAGTGTATTATTCAAACGTGATTACTGTTTCCATATTCGGTAGTACAATAAAATAAATAAATAACCTAAGATCAGATGTTTTGTAGTGCATAGTACAAGCATAGAAACAGGAATCTACATTCAGGATAAAAATCTATCTTAGTCATATTTTATTTTCAGTTAACAAAAAAGAATGAAACCTTTTCACATAGAGAAAAACAAACAAGCAAAAAACACCAGCACTCTCTGGCCTACTTTTAGTTTTCCCAAATTATTTTACCTTGAATTCTTTTGTGTTATGTAACTTCAGATTATTTACCTTCAGGAATGATCTTTCTCTTTGTTTTTTTAAATAAACAATACTTGTAACAGTACGCCTAACAGAGTAATACGCTATTTCTCTGTAAAATAGCCTTTGTGTCTCTGCATTGTGTGTGTGTGTGTGTGTGTGTGTGTGTGTGTGTGTGTGTGTGTGTGTGTGTGTGTGTGTGTAAGCATTCTTTGGAGCAGGACCAGTGCAGTAGTTATGAGCTCAAGCGGCCAAATGTTGTACCGCTGCCAAAAACAGTAAAGCAGCCCCCACTGATATCAGTTATTAATATTTAACTGTCCACTATTAAAGTTTAAGGCGGTTGAGATGGAGCTGGGGGGAAAAGAGGCTACTTCATGATCACTGTCCGCACAGCACTGTAAACATGTTCACTAAAAAACCCCTGACAGTGTTACAGTGTGGATTTAGGTAGTGGGAGGCAAAAGTGCACCAGGCTATAGGTGTGTGTGTGTGTGTGTGTGTGTGTGTGTGTGTGTGTGTGTGTGTGTGTGTGTGTGTGTGTGTGCATACAGTATGTGAGGATAAGACACTGGACATGATAAATGCATTTATTTCTTGCATGATCCTGATTGTAAAAAGTCTTAGCATGACAAGCAGAGGAATATAAGCACGCTGGCAAACCGGGGGCCACCGTCAACAGCGTGCATGTCTTGTAATACAAATGAATAGATGCGGTGAGCAAAAGTCATGTTCAGAGGTTACAGTCTTGGCTGCTGATGGTCATATTTACTGTCCTCAGTCATCAGGGTGCAGCGAGCCTCGTGCCATTTCCTTTGTCATAAAACACCTTTAGATTTACTTTTATTTGTCACCGTAAACCTGCGCCAGAAAACAAATAAAAACGCCATATGGTTTATTGTGTTTTATATTCAGGACACAGCAATAAATACATGGCTGAATATAAAAACATATATGAAAATATAACACATCTGACAGACGTGTGTGCATATTACACATTGATCAAAAATGGTTTTCAGAGCTATTTCTCAATAAATGTTTCTTTTGGTGTAAATTCATTTTAGAGAATCATGTTAGTCTACTGTATACAAAGTGAAAATAATTTTGTAAAACTTGTTGCCCCCGTCACAACATGCTGTTTTTAGTTTTTAGAGGGTTTTTTTTTTGTCTTCTGAGGGGCTCGAGCGTGACCTCCTCTTGACGTACCGAGGTAAACAAGTCAAACCAAGGTTAAAACAGGAAGAAATGCAGCGTGAGATTCAGCGATGTTCCAACTTGCTCATGAAGAGGTTCTAAAAAAGAATAGGCTGGCTGGCTAAAAGTGAGCATGAAAAATACCCCACCTCCACGTTGACCCATATCATCCATTATGTGTGGTGATTATGAGAATAGAACTGCCTTATGGGTAGCCACAGTTCCAGGAACCAATAGCTCACTGTCAGGCTGTGTTTTAACCGTAGGGTGACCAGGTTTGTTACAGTTTGCTTTATTGAAGCCTCACTGAAGTCACAGCAGACGTGGTTAATCTGATTGCGTGGCTGAACTGCTGGATCAGTCGGTGACCTGCTTCAATTTATATTCAGATAAATGGACCAACAATTGTACCACACACAGGCATCTTCAAAGAGGTCATGACCACAAAGAGAGCACAGCTGTACATGGGGCCTGCGCATGATGCTGGATCATACACGCGCTCTTTTCTCTCATATAAATCAAGGGCTTGAAATAAAAGGTGTGTCTCTCCCTAAACTGCTTTATGTCACAGTGCTTCTCATGCATAATGCATTCATTCAAATGGCAATGGTCTGCTTTAAGAAATAACAGGAGAACCTAAATCTTTGCAAAAATTAGGCTTTTAATGAAATTTCCATGAATGCAAATGCAGGCCAGGTTTCAGCGTAATTCTGCCCAGGAATTAAACTAAGTTGGCCCGGTTTATCTTAATAGCTGATCTCGGCCCAGTGGGGCTGGTATTAAGTCTGTCGGTCGCAGCACAGTGCTCAACGCAATCACAGCTTTGCCTTCTCTTGCGTAGCTTCCTCCAGTGACCAGCACAGAATTTACATGTGCGTGGACATGCACTCACACACACATACGCACTCACCCCGGCGCATACACAATTGCACACACACACGCCTCACTGGATTCCAATATGATGTTCTTCCATTGATATTACGGATGTAATTATGCTGTGTTGATTATTAAAAAAGATTTGTCTGTGGACTATACAGTATTGTTTAGGAAGCGACGATCAGTTTCAGCCACAGTTCAAACTTCTGTTTTTGTGTTTAATTATTTTAGTTGTCATTAATTAATAAAATGTTTATGGTGGTTTGGGAATTTTACCTTTCTTAAGTTAGTACCAGTATATCATCTTTTTTCTTTATATTTTATGTAAAATCTTAAAATGAAAATGAGGAGACAACAAAGGTAATTGATTTCAGATTTATCACAGGACTGTATTCATGCTAAATATTAGTGTAATTATGGAGCTTGCGTGTGCGCACGTCTAAACTGCTGCTTTAGTTATGTGACATTTACTCAAAATAAGTGGGATCAGAACTTCATTATCAGACCATTTGAATTCAAACTGATTAGAATATTAAGGTGTGCAAGACAGACAAATGTCTCACTGATTAATGCACTGAGATCACAGTTTGTGGTCTGTGATGGTAAGCGTGAGCATGTGTGCACGTGTGTGTGATCTGCATGTATATACAGTCATTTCGCTCCATCTACTCGCACAGATCCTTCACAGGTTTTCCGTCTTTGTTGTCCACGAGTATCGTCCTTCACAGTTTTCACTGAGTGCATGAAGTGGATCTCTGTGCTGACATAAAGTGTCGTAATGGTTCTCCTCACTGAGCCATTGTGTGTTTGGTATATAGCTTCCAGTGAGAAGTGAAAAACCACTGGTGCCTTTACTCTATTCTAGCACAAAGTGACTCGGAGTAACTGCCAATGATAACTAGTAATTACATCCATTTAAAATGTGCATTATTTTACCCCTGTACTGAATAAACTAGTGAGGCAGAAAATTGTCCAGTTTTATCCTCTCTCTTATAAACACGCATTTTTCGAAGGAGGCATTTATTTTTGACAGGTTTTATCCTTGAGTGAGGCTAAACATTCTTCAGGAGTTTTCATACTAATATTCACTGTGACAGACTGACAGACACCGGGACAGACATACATTTAGTCACAGTAAAGTACCATGGGTCAAAATTAATGTCTCCAGTTCACTAAAGTGACTCTTACTCTGAGCCATTGAACTTTGATAGAGGATTCATCTTTTGAACTTAAGGCATTTTGACAAAAAATATTATTTGCACCAGTCCACAAAGAGAACATGATTTCCTGGGTGGAAATGTACTTGAATGGACATGTGCTGTCTATTCACTGAGGGAACTTTCTCTTAATACCAGTCTGGCTCTGTCCCTATATGTGTGGACTCATTGTATGCATGTGGCACAAAGAGTGATAGGAGTCTTTAGAAAAGAGCGAAGCTCTCCACAGATTAGACTCCATTAGCATTTAAGGTACTGTCATAAATTCCTCCCAAAGTGAAGGGGAGAGGCAGGACAAATGAAGTAGGATTAATAGGGGCCCGAGCCTGACCGATAGTGGGGATTGTGAGGCAGGGTCACCTTGGGATAGAGGGGCAGGGTGGCAAATGTGTATGGGGGAGACTAGTAGAGGTAAAGGTAAGATGGACTTAGACATACAAGACTGACATATGAAATGTTCTGAACAGCTGAATTTTGATAAAAGAAGAAAGAGCATGGAAGGTAAAAGGTGGAGATATGAGTTAACGGTGCAGAGGGACAGAGCCGGAGTTTGTTAGGTCTCTGACCTTCCCTGCAGCTGACCCCCCAGATAGGTAATGAGGTCAACATAAGGAGACAGATAGCTGCTATGTGTCAGGAGGGATGAAGGTGAGGGTGAACGGCTGTAAATGCACACTTGTTAGTGCTTTCTTACTTATCAACAGCCCAACTTGTTCCCATATGTTCAAAACAAGTTTCAAAAGTTGATCTTTGTAAGTCTAGAAGCTAAAGTTTTATGTAAACCTACAATATTATTAGCCTCACTTAGTAGCAATAACAAAAACATAGAGCTGTCACCATTCTATGCACAGATACACAGATTCTCACTAACTGATATCATGCATTTAGTTGTTGGCATGTTGTTACATAGAGTTACATACACAAAGGGTGCAATGTGGAAGAGTAATGTTTGTATAATAACAAATTTAATTTAAGAATCAGATGGCTGTTGATATTAATTTGGTCGTTAGGGGGGTTTTTTTGAGTATGTTGCACATTGTGCAAATATTTCATGTGTTAAACTGCTGATTGTTTATGTGGATCTGATGAAGATGACCTTAGCTTAGTAGTGTCTGTATGCTAATGCTAACATGAAAATTGATATATTGCTGAAAACTTACTTTTTTTTTTCATAAGTTCTGTTAGTTCGTTTCGTCGAACTATTTTGAGACGGTCCCTAACTGCAGCTTTTCCTGTCTTCTGCGGTGTTTGGCGCTACATCAGCCAAACTTTCCTCGGTGATCTAACGTGAAATCCTCGACAACCATAGTACCTTATTAAACCAAGGTAGGCTACACAGCTGTGTTTGGAGCCTTAATAATCTACTTTAGTTATTTTGTAGTGACATACCACAGTCACCTGGAAAACCAAGACTAAATAAGAATTTTACATCTGGGATTCCAACAATGTGACAAAGAGTGATTTTCAGTAACTGCAGTAAGGTATGTCTGACTGTTGGTTTTTATGACTTTATAGCGGCAGTGATGTATCTCTGGTGGTCTGGGGAACTCGTGGCCAGTGAAGTACGTTTGCTCTTGTTTTACTTGTACACGACCGCAGCTACAGAAAACGCTTTGGGCGCAAAAAGGAGCTGCTATAGGTTCCATGAGTAAAGTCAGGTCAGCATCACCATTTTAAGTCTAAAAATAGTTGAACGCACTTTGTGTCACTGCAGCTTAAAACCACACTCATGAAAGGAGTCCAAGTTCAGAGTTCATTTGTGGTCCAAAACAAAATGCTGAAAGACACTTAACCTTTCAGACAAGGTCAGAGGAACAGCAAAGATGGAGGCCTGCAGTAGAAAGCAGGAAGGCAGCCACGTTTTACAGGTTTACATCTCCATAGTTTTGGCGCTGACCAAGTCAGGTCTGGAGCCATGAAACTAATGAAACACCAATTTGTTCTCTGGAAAATAGCATCTCTATTCCTGGAAGATTCTTTCTTATTCATGCTTAATGAGCATCAGTAAGAATATACTGCAGATTCTTGGCAACTTCTAAACAACTTTATCCTTTCCTTTTTTTTTTCCGTTGGCTACAAACAATTTCAGTTTCCAAGTTTGAAAGTTCTAAAAGAACCAATATATGGTTATGCAATCGGACACCTATTTGTGCTTGTGGATCTTATATCAAATTTCTAAGTAGACTAAAACTATATTTTAATGCATTTTTTTTTAAATTCTTTACTCTCAAACAAGGATCAGCAAAAAAAAAAAATCCTGAAACACATGCAAACAGATGAATAATAGAGTACATATCTGTAGTATGGTATGTCTTAATGATAGAGGTTAGATCCTGACAAAACTGTTGACTTACACATTCAGTTACCAGATTTCCATTCTGGCTCCAGATTGTCCAGAAAGGAAAGCCAGCAACCTAGATAAAGAAAAGATGTCCTCAGTGTATTGAACTTTCTTCATAGTCAGGACCCCAGCTCACAGTTATTAATATACTAGGTCTTTTTTAGTGTTACTTGCCCAAAGCACCCAAAGCATAAACACATATAGGCAGCCTGAGATGTGGGGCAAATTTTATGTACAACACTTTTCCTATCACACAAACACACTCACAGACTGCTAATTTTTCTGGCATAGCTTTGTTGCAGTATTGTGTTTAAAGTTGTATTTATATTTTTCTAATATCATAGTTTGATCTTGTCTTGATGCATGCTCAGTCATCTAGGTAAGTAGATCCCAAAAAGTGGATTCACTTCATCAATGTAGCGTGAAACAGCTAGTTTCATCTTCTTTATAAGCTCTTTCTTTTTATAGTCGCTCTGCTGCCAGTAGATGTGTTTCTGTTTGTGATTGGCCAGATGCTTCCAGCAAAGATGCCTTTCATATTAAGGCACTTGCAGCCAGATTGGGAAAACCCCGGATTTACTTATAGACTTGATAATGAATGTTCATGTAACCGTTTAGCCTCACTGCCGATGTAAACCCAGGTAAAGAAAATCTATCCTCGGTATGTTGAACTTGCTTCATAGTACAGCGCATTTCTGCACATGGTACCATTCTGTGTTGGCCACTAGATGTTGAAGCTTCTAAAAAAAGTAGTCTTTCCTTTTTCATTGATTGTAGATGCTCTGAAGTAAAGATGACTTGACTCTTTTTGAAGTTAGGTGTAATTCTGCAATAAGCCAAAGTTGTTTTAAGGCCTTTAAATACATCGTCTCTCTTTTTCCTGTTGCTTTGTTAAGCAAAACAAAAAAAATAGTTGTCTGTCTCTGGGAGCTAAATTGAAACGAAGAAAAGAAGACAACACATGTTGTGCTGTACAATATTGATTTGACAAGCTATGATTAAACTCTACTTACTGGGTTCCCATCCATTTTAGGTTGCAACTGAAACCACAATTAGACTAGATGCTGAATCACTGACTTGCAGCAAGTCTGTAACAAAGTTTCCCCCCTCCTCTGATCTGCAGTTTGAATTGACTTTCAGCCAGGCAAGGAGGTGAGGGTGAATGTCTGCCTTTATGCAGCTTAACTCCCAACCTTTACAGTAGCAGGGACAAGGTGACTTACAGGTAATCTATAAGAATAAGGAGCCAGGCAGGCGCCCTGGGCTTTTATTAGATCTCCAATACTCCCCGGCCCCAACCCCAGTCCCAGGCTCGGCCCCAGATTGGCACTTGCTGGCTCCACCTAGAGAAGGGCTACGTCGCAAATTACTCCAGACAGCCACAATGACATCCACCTAAAAACCACCTTTCCTTTAACAGGGCGGCTAGGGCGGCAGAGGATAGAAGATGTCAGTGTCTCCTCGTATTCAACTGTGGAGAAAGTGAAAGAAAGGCAGAGAAGGAGTAGAGGGGTCTATCTGTCAGAGCTTAAGGAGTTTTCTAACAGTACATTGACCTTGAGTGGTTGCCATTGATTTCCAGTAACGCCTCCCAAACTGCGTTGCGAACCCCGCCGAGCACTGCGGGACCCTGATTGGGAACAGATTTCCCAAATTCCGATAGCGTGCCACCTGCCCAGGATGATGGATAGTCCTCCTGTATCCCATCAATCCTCACCTGCTGCCGAGGAGGTGACACCTGGGCCAGATTTATCATCATATACGACATCAAGGCTAGGAGCCAATCAGGGAGAGGTATACTAAACTGAGGCCCCTCCCCCACGGAGGGCTCCATTATGTTTGAAACAGATTTATTCCTGCAAAGTAAAAAGAGGAGGAGAGAAAGGAAGAAGAGAAGAGAGGGAAAGGGCAGAGAGATGACTCTCTGGGATAAACAGACGTAGAGTAAATGATGCTTTAAGGGCGTAGTATTGCACATTCTTAAACTTGAGGAAATCACCAAAATGAAGGATCTGAGGCAGCTATATAAGACTTTTAAAACAGCTTACCAAAATAAAAGTTTCTTTTCTTTTTAAAAAGCATCATCTTCAGTGGTTTACAGCTGTTTCTGTACATCCGTGGTATAGATTCACTTTAAGTCTTCAAATTAGAGGAATGGCCCTTTAAAAATAAAGCCAGCAGACACTGATCCTGTCATTGCTGTCGTGTAGCCTACTAATATTGATATGTGTGATACGTGAAATGTTTTTGTCAGTATCGCTTTAGGACCGACCAAAACACGGTTTATCGCATGATGAACTGATCTAATTCCATCGCTCAGAAATGGTCATCGAAGCAGAAGAGGTGATCACGGGACCATGAATGCGCTAATCCAATTAATATCCTCCTGTTCCTGCCACTGATTTTACGACTAGTTAAAAACCTTCTGCTGCTTTTATGGCTATTAGAAGCTAAGTGTGAGCTATCTTCTACTCCACTCTGTTTTTTTCTCCCCACCAGCATTTGGTGACCCTAAAAATTAAGAGCCTGTAGGGAGCGGAGGGTTCAACAGAGGCCAACCACCTCTGGTTCACTGCAACAGAAATCTAACAAACTATCCAGAATGAGACCTGACAGTTGTGATAATGGTCCTTGAATTGCCAGGAGTTTTCGCCTCTACAATTAACCTACCCTCTCCCTCCCCACCCCCAACCCTTTCTTTGCCCTCTTCTGCTCTATAAACCCCTCGTCCTTTTCCATCCTTCCCTCCCTTTTACTTGGCGGAGCTACAGCGGTTTCTCCAAGGCTCACCAGGCACAGTGCTTTAGCCCTGTGTAATCCTGCCAACCCTATTCCATTAGCCACGCGGACTAAAGAGCTTAACAACACAGCCCCATCGCAGTAGAGGGAAAGAGAGAGAGGGGGGAAAAAAACAACACAACACAAATTCCTCAGAATACATGGCTGCTCAGTCAGTATTTACACTTTCTCTCTCTCCGCACGCCTTGCCATACCTCTTCCTCTGTCCCTTCATCTCCATGTTGCAAAGAAGCCCAGAATGGATTAGAGATGGCATCAATGGGATGAGACGTATTACCAATCGATTTGGAAAGAGCCCGGTGTGTTCTTATGAGTGGAAAACTTTGGATCTGGCCATTGTGCTGATGCCAAATGCAGCTGATTTGAAGATGAAGTTGTGGCTCTCTCACTCTCTCTCCCTCTATTGCACTCTTCTGTCTCATTTCATCCAAAGCTACTGTTTCTGTTTAATCACTGAAGTCACTAAGAACTGTTTGTGGTTCCACTGTATTGCCAAGGAGAAACGTGTTTGGTTTAAGAGGCTGTAAAGTAGCTTTGTACTGTTCTAAGGAGAAAGGAGGATAAACAAGCAGATTGGGAGAAACCTGATCAGTATTAATGGCGAAGGTTTAGTCTTTTGTCTTTCACTGACGCCTTGTACCTGACAGCCAAAAACGCCATTCTACTGATTAGATGGCTCTACTGAGAGAGTAAGACAGGCACGAGTCTCAGTCATGCTCGTGTGTTTTTTCTTCTTCTGTAGGATGATTGTGAACATTAAAATTTATTTAAGTTATGTCAAATCATTCTTAAACGTTATAACACATAAACACTTATCAGATGAGGATCCTCCACCCCCAGCTCAGAGATTATCGCGGTACGGCTGATAGCAGCATTGGATGAGGGGCTGTAGGAAACAGGGGGGACCACCGAGGGGTCTGGGCAGGTTGTCAGCTAAGGGCAGAGGGTGTGGGGAACAGGGGCAGAAGCTGCTGCCATATTTCTTCATGAAGGCGACAGTGACAGAGGAGCGACAAAACGAATGGCCTGTCAAAAGAAATGAGAACAAATAGTTCTTGCACTACATAGTAAGAAGACCCTTCAAGCATCAAGGGCTGGTTTGTTTGGAGGCAGAAACCAGAACCCAGACTACAACTAGCATAACTGCTGGCTATTTTGAATCCTGAGTCTTACTATAGTAATGCTCAACAGTGATGAGGCCTTTAGCAGTGAATTAAATGTTTAGAAGTTTTTTTTAGTCAAATTACATGGATGATATCTCGGCACCAGAGTCGGAAACAAGTGCAAATATGAAACTTACGATGGCTGAACTTTCTTATGTTTGGCCAACATCTATTGCTCCTGTTTCTGAAGCCTCTGGTATCTCGGAGATGTGCACAAGTATCCATTACTTTTGGTGCTGTGGTACAGTAGCAGCAGCAGCAAAAACATCAACACTTTATCTATTATTTAAAAAAAAAAAAAAGTCAAAATGTGCTCTGAAAAGGGCAATGTGGTTGTTAACATTTGGTTTATAAAAAGAGGGTCCTATGCTCCAACCCTGACAGGCCCTGTTTGTGTGGCGTTTGTGTGTTTTTTACATGCCCGTGTGGGTTTTCTGTATGCATGTGTAGGTGTACAGGACCTACAGGACATTCATCTTTCAGATTATTCTCCATCACCTAAGATAAAGTGGTCCTCTAAATACTGAAACATCTAATTCAGCCTGATCTTCTGTCAGAAATGGTGACCCATTAACTCTGAACAATCTTCAATGATAAACAGAGTTAAACTGAATATGCCTTTGGTGTAAAGTGGATAAAAATAAAGTGGATAAAAAATATATCAGCCCTGCGTCAAATTGACAACCTGTCCAGGGTCTGCCGGCCAAAAATATATATTTGAAAATTTGCGATAATGATACAACTGACGCGAGATAAAATACTTTACAACTCCACAACTTTATTAGTGCAAAAAATAAATGAAAGGCAAACCAGTTCCACACCTCTGAAGTTGCAGCATTTTTACAAGCCAATTCTGGTTCATCTGTTTCATTCAACAATCCGCTTTTGCCTTTCTCATTCTGCGTCGCCGCCATGCTTTTTTCGCCACGTGGGTATGACTACAAAGGCACTGCGCATGCACGTTTTACCCATATTCTATCGCGATATTTGATTTTCTTATCATTGCCTAACATTATACCGGTATGACATGGCCCAGCCCTAGTTGGATGGATCGATTTTTATGTCAAATAAAGAAAGATTTGACCAAGTACAGAAGATAAAAAAAGAACTCGGAATGAAACAATGAAACAGGAATATTTAAATGTACATGTCATATATAAATGTGTCTGAAAGATGGATGCCTGGTGTACATGTGAATGTTCTATGCCAATATTAACCAGCTCTTAGTCAAATAAATGTATCATTTTTGCCCCCTCCCCCAAAAACGATACATTTATTTGCTTCTGTCAGACCACATTTCCTGGTTTGTAAGTAGGGATGGGTACCGGTGTCATGGCACCGGTTCTGACATAAACGGTAGTAACCAGACCGAAAAGCAGCGCACATTTCAGTGCTTTATTTCGGTGCTTTTTTTTCCTGAGCTGTGATACACTTCTAGCCAATCATTTTACGTTTCCCAGGATAGTAGGCGGGGCAAGGTACGTACGTTCAGTTAGAGCAGAGCTACAGATTAAAAATGTCCAAGGCGAAGCGGTCAAAAGTCTGGCTGTACTTCACAGCAAAATATGCAAACTCAGCAGCCAACAACAAGTGCTTTAAGCTGATACTGTGATACTGTCAAAGGAGGTAACACCTCGAATCCGATTAAACAGCTGGCGACGCATAGCGTTTTTTTTTAAAGCCGAGAAATGCGCCGTATTTGATAGCTTGCTGCGAGACCTCACACCGTGCACGTCGGGTGGGTTGCCAGTTATCGGACCCGGAGCAACATCCCCCAAAAACCCGAAGAATAGAGTCCTGGCCCCTAGCTCTGCCAGTGTAGCAGAAATGATGACGGATGATGATGCAGCAGCAGCCGTTCTTCTCTGCATGAGTAGCTTAATGTTGTTCGTGTGTAATTTACGTTGAGTAGGCTAACCACGTTATTACATTAATGCATGTAAGGTGAACTAGCAAACATCATCATAGCTAAAAAAGGCTAAAATGACCAAAGAAAAAGTGGAAAACAGTTAAACATGAGAGGTTTTTGGACAAAGTTTGTGTTTTTTCCATTGTTTAAGCACTGCTTCCAGCCAAGAGTGATACCATATATGCCACATAGCTGCAGAAAAGGCACACATTGTTATCTTTTTACAAAAAAAACCAGCTGAACATGAGAGGTTTTTGGACAAAGTTTGTGTTCTCCATTCTTTAAGCACCGGTTCGAGCACCGTTTAAGCACCGGCACCGTTTCAAAAGTACCGATTTGGCACCGGTATCGGATAAAACCTAAACGATACCCATCCCTATTTGTAAGTAATGATCTACCTGGACCGCTGGACATGAAAAGGTGGGCCCTCTATTAGAGTTTTAGTGTTCTGACCATGACCTTTTTTGTGTCACTGTCTGAACAATGTTTGCTGGACTCTTGAATTAATAATTAGTAATTTGATAAAGCGTCAGTTTGTGCATATTGCACATTATCTATTTGGCACAACAAACTGTCCTTTGAATGTGCTGTCACTCTGTTGAGTGCTCCATTTTCTATTTGTCTTTATGTCTTTCTCCCCTCATAACATGACTGTCTTTTGCCAAATTGCAGCTTCTCTCCTGGCTGTTTTTTTTTTTTTAATATATATTCTTTCCTCCGTCTGCCTCTCGCCACTTCTTTTTCTGTTTCATCATTAGGCTGTCCCACGTTGAGAGGAGAGTAATCTGAACTATGTGTCCCAGGGGCCCATTCCTTTACTTCCTGCTGTAGGAATAAGCGACCTATTGATTAGTTATCAGCCCGTAATTGGGCTGCGATCTCTCTCGCCCTCAGATATCCCCTAGATATATGACACTCCTGACAGCCTGAGAGGTGGGTGAGGAGGCAGGGGGTGAGCAGTGGCGAGGGTTTCCTCCTGCCTGCCTGCCAACACTTTACTCAACAAAATGCCTTCTTGACCGCGTAGATGCCAATTGCAGCCCACTTCTCTTCTTGCGAAGGGATTTTCAACATCATGCCAGGGAAAGATTATTCAATCTTTTAAATTATACAGCCAGCAAGAGGTCCAGCAGGATTTTATGCTCTGTGTTAACTATGAGCACCCATTTTTGCCATTTTCTCATAGGAATAAACTCTGAAACTGTAATCAGAGTTTTAAAATGAAAATGGTGCGGCTTACTGAGAAAGAAACTTATATAAGCTCAGAGTAAGTACACCATTCGCATATGGATAATTGCCTGTGAGGGATTTCAATACAAATTGAGGCTCAGGAAGCGGATAAGCAACAGGAAGGGTGTCTCTGCTCCTGTGTAAGCATCCAAATCTACTGTGAGTGTGCAAAGAACCATGACTAACTCTGACTAAGTCTGTTTGTGCGTTTTTAGGGAAAGCTTAAAGATACTTTCCTCTCTTCTTCATCTCGCTTCTTCTAGCTGTCATAACCTCCTTTTTCCCTCTCTAAAAATAAATAAATAAATCATCTGTTGCTCTTAGGATCTCTTTCCGTTTGAGTGTTAAGTGTATGTATTACTCGCCACATGCTCCCACATTTTCCAGTCATTTCCCTGAAGTGTTAATTGTGAGTGTTTGTGAGCGTCATCAGAGTTTACAGAGCACCTGTTCCACTGGGTTCTCCAGACAGACACAACATGTCAAACCCTCCATTTAGCAGGGAGATTAAAGCTTATCACTGCCCTCCCCCTGCTCCCTCGCTCCTCCCGTCTCTTCCTCAAAACCACATCTGATAAACATCTCATTTCCACACTCAATATTGCCATAATCAAAAGCCCACCTATTACATGAGGCTTGTTCATCATCTCGCCTCACTCGCCCTCAGTCCAGTAACGGTCAACCCTTTTCCCCCTCCGTTCCCCTTCCCCATCCCTGCCCTCCCCCAGAGAAGAGAATATCCCAGTGGAAGTGCATTTGTCTCGTGGCATTAATCTAGTGGAGATGTAAAGGATTGCTGTATGAGGCCATGGTGCACTGTGGGCTGTATTGTCTCTGCAGCTTCCTCTGTGACAGAGTGCAGAATAACGCAGAAGGATGTGAGTTTAGTTTGCCTGCACACTCACACACACTCCTCCGCTCCAAATTATTCTTCAATTTCTGGGGGACGGATGAGGGGATTATCACAGCGAATTTAAAATTAATATTTGCATTCATCTGCAATAATCTTAAATCACACTGTACGCAGAGGTGTTTATATTCTCATCTCTCTTTTTTTGTCTGAATCTTTAAATACTCTCTAGAAGAGTCTCTCTGGAGAAAAGAGGTTTGTGTGGGAAGACTTGGGTCATGTGATCTGTTGTATCTGTAATGTACTTCACATCTGTCTGTTATGGCTGCTCCCTGATGTACACAGAGGTCTGTGTACATCAGCCTCTTGGAAGCTGTCTGTATGTGTGTGCGTGCAAGACTGAGAGTACCACTGCAGCCTGTAGTCATCTTCTTTCTTTTCTTTATATTTGTGACTAAGCTTTTGTTTTGTTTTTTTCCAGTTAGATTTACCATAGTTACCATGGCACATAGCGTTTACTTCCACATTCTGGTCCTTATATATCAGCACTTAATTTCTTTTTTCTAACTTTACACTATTCTTTTATATAATCTAACTCAGGGTGGCACAGTGGCTAGCACTGGCACCACAGAGCAAGATGGGTTCAAATCCAATCTGGGGATCTTTGTGTGTGCAGTTTGTGTGTGTGTGGGTTCTGTGCGGGCTTCCCCCCACAGTCCAAAGATGTGCAGGAGATTAGGGCAATTGGTGATTCTAAGTTGACCATGTGTGAGTGAATACTTGTTTTTCTCTATGTTTTGGTCCTGCAACAGATTGGCCTGTCCAGCGCGTACCCCACCTTTCACGTTGTGATAGCTAGGATAGGCTCCAGCACCCCGCCCTACCCCCTTGATCCTGAATTGGAGAAGCAGAACAAACTGTGCTTTAATATCAGGGATATACAGTATATGCATGGAACAAGTGCAACATTTTACAGAATTTTAATTAGTTTAAATTATTTATGTTTACATTGCCAACCAGCTTAATCTTTAAACAGTCTATCAGCACCATGGTAACATCATTACAGTACTTTTGTCTGACAAAAATAAATATATATTTAATTTACACTGATGTAAAACACAGAAAATCCTCACATTTCAGGCGTCGTCAGTGACCGTTCTTGGCTCTGCTGCTTAATAATGAACTTAAAGAAATGATTATTTATTTAAAAATGTTTTTTTAATTATTTTTCTTTCAATTCTTTCTACACACACATGCACACTTTGTGAGTGTGCATGTGTGTGAAGATGAGGAGGGGGGGGGGGGGGGAGGAGGACTCTTTGCAACTCATCTATGTATGATGGCACAGTTGCACTCTGACTAATGGGGAAACTCTTTATGTATATGAGTCACATTAATAACAACACGGAGTGGACAGTGTGGACATTAATAACAGTGTACAGTTGCAGAGAGCATATAGCGCAGTACATATACTAGAACAGCCACATCAATAATAACTCATAATCTCCAACTAGAACATGAATCATCATGCCATGTGGACACTGGAAGTCACACAGGCAAACCCTGTGTTCATGTAAACACCTAAAAATAGAAAATCACAGTCATTAGCCGCAAAAGGCTAAAATTGTCCCAGTGTGTCTCTCTCAGTTCAGCAGACTATTAGAAACCATTAGCTTTAAGGGGAAATGAATAGCTCATGCACACTGTATTGTTTTTGTTATTTACCTGCTTCTCCACATGCTGGGTGATGCACGGTGGGGCTAGTTAATGAGGCCAATAATGTAGCAGTGTGTGCCTAATGAGAGAAGATGAGCCCAGGTTCCATACAATTCACATTTAATTTTTGTGTATCTGTGTGTAAACATTATTACATTCCTGAACCAGGACTGTTGAATCCACAATTAACTACTTCACAGAAAACCTGCTACATCCGGCGTCACGTATTTGTGTGCTGAAAAAGCCTTTAAAAATCATCAGCACACAGACTGCGCTGTCGGCACACTACCGATGTCCCACTCAAACTGCACTTGACATTTTGCTGTTTTTTTAACATATATGATAGAAGTGTATCCCATGTTGCACAGAGCCAGAGAGCTGATGAGACCGCTCAGACAACGCCTGTGATGTCCACCTGCTGTGAGAGACAATAACCAGATGTGAAGAGGAGAGTTTGACACATGCAAGTCTGCTCATTGTGGCTAATTACCAGGCTGAAGCATCTTTCTGTCAGCCACAGAGCCACGCAGAAAGGGTGCTACAGTACACGCTGCTTTTTTCCCCCCCCCTAATCAAATTCATCCACCCGGGTGAAGCCGAAACTCGTGTTTACTTGTGCTGGATTCTCAAAAATCTTCTCCGCCATCTGAGTTCAAACAGCAGAAATAGACTGAAGAAAAACAACAAAGCAACCTCACTTATATCAGGATGCCCTGTCTGTCTTGATATAACAAACTCACTTGTTGAGGGCCTGCTTCTTCACGATCAACCTGGAATATTTTTTTAGCTTATCAAATCCCCGCACTAACCAACAGTTATAGCAGCTATCTGCTTCCTGAGCAGGTAAGTGAATTGAAAGGGTTGTAAAAGTCTGATTAACTCAGGGCTGGGGAGCTGGGTAGTCAGATAGTGGGTGGGGAAATGGCGACCGAGACCGTTCTGTCAGATGTTCCTCTTTGCAAATATGCCACCGTGTTTCTGTGATGTGGAAGCTTATTATCTTATTAAGCATTCTTTTATTTCCCCCTATAAAACACTGGCAAAGGGAAGCGTGGAGCTCTTCTTGCTTCTCCTTGTAATAGCTTCTCACGGCTCCTCATTCTATTACAAAAGATACAACGGTTAGTTAAGACCCCACGAAACATTTCATTTTCTTTCCCTCTAATTAAATGTGTCTCAGATGAGCCCACTGAGCCCACTTGTCGGGTTGTCCTCCATTTGGAGTGCCACCAGAGTTTAATATATGGCATTAAACAGGGATTGAGGATGAAAATGAAGCCTACCTCCCATTGGGAATGTAATGGATGATTAGAAGACATAATCTTAGTAATACAGAAATCCTTTAGTTTCTGTCATTTTATTTAAGTTACTGTCTTTTAAATGTGGTAATGACTTTGGCTATTTTTGGCACAGTTAAAATTTCAACACTGAGGTTATAAAATTCATATTTTGAAAATGCATAGAGTGCGTGTAATGAGTTTCTCCCCCCCAAATTTCTCATTTAAATGAATATACTGCAGGGGTTTTGTACATGGTTTTTCTATGTGTTGTGTGAAAATGATGTTTCTGCATGATATTTTGGAGACACAACTAGCCTCGTCTTCTCCAAATAGGTACAGCTGAGCAAGCATATAAGCAAACCATTTCTACTGTAGCAAAGCACGAAACAACCACATGAACATTATCTGTAAATGCAGAACGTGAAGGAACCTCAGAGGCAAACAAAAGGTTAACGTGCTGAAAATAAAAAGTGAGGTCTATTGCAACATGCACATAAGTCATACTGTAATGAGGATGTTTTAAATAGATGTAACAATTAGTAAAGTCACTGTACCAGTAAATCATAAGGAAGTCCTGGAGCACTGGTTATCAGTTACCCAGAATGCCTCAGTGTTCTCCTGGGGTTAAGCTCTGAAAGGTCAGACATTGTCTCATTTACAGTTTCTGTAGCTTCCAAATGTAGGCGACGGACAATTAACACGAAGCTGGGTTGTAAACGTTAGGCTGCGACAATGGCATTTGTAACACACACAAAAATGTTTTGTAAAAGCCTCCGAGAGTTCAATGTTTCATTCTTTAATGTATTTAAAGCTATTGATGAGGTTTAAGCATTTCATGCTCCCAGTGGGACACTTAAACTTTGACTGGAAGGAGACACTTGTGTTCATTTTATCTGCACTTAATTCATTTGGAGAAACATTTCTAGTAGGAGCCAATCCTGTAGTGTGTTTTTATTATTCTATAGTCAAACATGGGATTACGGTATAACGTTTAAATTCATGTGCTCTTAACTTTCCTCTCCACTTACACTGTGTGCAAAGCAAGCTTTTATGATATACACTTATGTGGACCCCCTGTATTGTGTGTGTGATGTAACAAAGACGGCAGTAAACTTCGTGTGTATGAAACTCCAAAGGGAGGCAGAAAGTGATGCACACAGGACTATTAGCCCTCAGTAATGCAGTTGATGCATTGGCTCTAGTCTTCTTGTTAACCCTTGAGACTCCAGGCAGATAAATCCTGGTTTAAGAGATCTGGCAAACCCAGAGCTCATGCAGCAACTTGTGTCTACTGTTGCATCAACTACAGATCTGCCCAGACTCGTATATGACTTGAGCATCTCTCTGTAACCACACATATTTTGAGCATTCAAGCTTATCTTAAATGCAAAATTCTAATTTTTATTCACTGCCTCATTTTGAACTTTCTTACAACCCTTGATTGTAAGATCGTTTTCTACATAGCTACTATTCTATAGGACACTGAGAGGGTGTAATGCCATTAGAGTGGTTCAAAGACCTAAAAATGGCTTCACCGTAAACATAAAAGCAAATATTCATTGTTGTTAATTTAATGTTTGCTTCCTGTACGGTCCTGCCAGTCTGAAATTTACACTCAAGCAGCAAAAGCATGTAGCAGCATCAGATGGGATATCTCATCTAGCTAATATTTATTCAAAAGCATCAGAAGGGCCCCTGATGTGTGCTGTAATGAATAAAACACGATGTTTATCCTTCCTGTTTAACGTTAAGTCCCCATGAACAGTCACAGGGACCAAGAGAATATTTACTTGTGTTGGGACACCGGGGAGTTGGATTATCTGCTGGCGGCTTTGTAGTTTTCTGAAGTTTCCCCGTGTGACATGTTCCAGGGAGAGTGCTCTTATTTACTCTCCGGTCCTGTGTGTATAGCCCTGCTCATTGTTTGTTCTTATGTGCCACCACTCCTGAGGACTGCGCTTCAAGAGAGAAAGAGGCGTACAAAGAGATAGAGAAAGGCCCGCTAATGCTGTGATCATTACATGGGAGGACACAGATGAAGATGTTGTCATTGCAGACTGTTTCACAAGAAAAGGATTTGATATTGACTTGCATTTAGTGTAAATGCTTTATCGCTTGACATGTATAAGAAAATGGGTTTACACCGCCTGATAAGAGTCGCCTGCAGTATCTTATTGCACCGAATGGTGGCGACATTGGGTTTCCAAACAGTGTAGACGAGCCAGACCCGTGCCGTGTTCTTTTCAAACTGTTTCGCCTTCTTACTCAACCTCCCGATTCGTGTCATCTATTTCTGCGATTAGACTAAGAAAAGAGTGTGAACAATTAACGTGACGCTCATTTTGCAAATGTTTTTTTTTCATACAATTACTTTGTGTTTGAGCTGAGAGTTAAAACGATAGGTAGTGTGTAAGAAGAGTTGGAGATTTATTCGCTTATTAACAAGAAACCTGTGAAATAAATGGGATAAATAACTAATTCAAAAGTCTATACAAGGTTTTACATGCGGCCAGGGTCAAGAAGGTTTGTCTGATTAGTGTTTAAGAAGAGAGGCTGTAATAAATCTGACATAATTCGACTTGAAATATTTAAGTTGGTTAAGTGAAAAAATGAAAAAATAACTTAAATGTCAAAAATGCGCTACAGACCAGTTTAATTTATCGTTAAACTCTTAAGCGTAATTTGTTTTCTTTTGCTTGCTTTATTTTCATACGCATGCTAGAAAAAAACATTAAAATGAATATCAGGTTTCGTGTGTAAATTTGTGTATGGACTTGGACGGTCCGAAAACTTCGTTTCTTTACTATTATGCTAATTACGTCCCGGGATCGCGCTGCTCATTGGCTGAGTCTCAGTCAATTTCATATTTCAGTCCTGACGTCAGGGCGCCTATAAAACTAAGCAATGCTTTTTAACTCGTCGGCTGACTGATCCCTTAGAAAAAAAAATCTATCAATCCTTGGGTGGAGTTTTTTCCCCCGTCTCCACAAGGCAACTATTTGCCCGGGACACGAACGTGAACCTCCTCAAATTGGCGCACTAATCCTAAAAGGAGCCATGAAGTGTTAAACGGTAGAAACGGAGAGAGCGGCGCTCAGATACCCGCACGCTGGGAGAGAGGGAGGAAACAGCGCTGCTCCAATGCGTCTGTGCAACACAGACTGAAGAGAGAGAGAAAAAAAAACTTATCGACTCACAAAACCTGAACCTGCGCTGCGCAATTAGTGCGAGAAAATTCACTTTTTCCTCCGGTTTTGAAGAAAATAAATAAAGAAATCAAGCTGGCTCAGTGCGTGTCTCAGCAGCCCACTTTGACAGGTGCTCCTCACCCCCTTTGGAGGACTGTCAACAGCAAGAGGATGGCATCAGAGCTGGCAATGAGCAACTCCGACCTGCCCACCAGTCCCCTGGCCATGGAATATGTTAATGACTTCGATCTGATGAAGTTTGAAGTGAAAAAGGAGCCGGTGGAGCCCGATCGCAGCATCAACCAGTGCAGCCGCCTGGTCGCCGGGGGATCCCTATCTTCCACCCCGATGAGCACGCCTTGCAGCTCGGTTCCCCCTTCTCCAAGCTTCTCGGCGCCCAGTCCGGGATCAGGGAGCGAACAGAAGGCGCACTTGGAGGATTTCTACTGGATGACCGGGTACCAACAGCAGTTGAACCCCGAAGCTCTGGGTTTTAGCCCGGAGGACGCCGTAGAGGCGCTGATCAGCAGCAGTCATCAGCTCCAGACCTTCGATGGCTATGCCAGAGGGCAGCAGTTCGGCGGCGCAGCCGGCGCGGGGGGCGCAATGGCCGGGGAGGAGATGGGATCAGCGGCCGCAGTGGTGTCCGCGGTTATCGCTGCAGCCGCAGCTCAGAACGGGGCTCCCCACCACCACCACCATCATCACCACCACCACCACACAGGGGCACACCACCCCTCCTCCGGGTCTCAGTCCAGCGGCGGCCCGGGGGGAAACCACCAACACCTGCGCTTGGAAGAGCGGTTCACGGACGAGCAGCTGGTGACCATGTCGGTGCGGGAACTGAACCGGCAGCTGCGGGGGGTCAGCAAGGAAGAGGTGATCCGTCTGAAACAGAAGAGGAGGACGCTAAAGAACAGAGGCTATGCCCAGTCCTGTCGGTACAAGCGGGTCCAGCAGCGGCACGTTCTGGAGGGAGAGAAGACGCAACTCATGCAGCAGGTGGACCACCTCAAGCAGGAGATCTCCCGGCTGGCCAGGGAGAGGGACGCCTACAAGGAGAAATACGAGAAGCTGATCAGCACCGGCTTCAGAGAAAACGGAGGATCCAGCAGCGACAACAACCCTTCTTCCCCGGAGTTTTTCATGTGAGTCCCGGCGCTGAAAAGTTTTAATAAGCGAACCTCACCAAAAAAAAAAGAAAGAAAAGAAAAAGAGTTTGCGCGCAGCTAAAATAGGTTTTGTGTGATTGTGTTGAAGCTGCTTTTAGTTAAAGACTAAACCAGTTTTTCCCAATTTGTGTCATTTTAAAAGTATATTGTTTCAGAAACCCAGATTTGTTTTGTTTTGTTTGTTTTTTACTTTCTAAAGAATACAAATTAGGAAAGGACTCTGGATAAAAATACAGTACCCATACATTTTTAAAAGGATTTTTCTCCACTTTGTGATGTTTGCCTTTATAGACACTGCATAAACTTACCATCCTGCTGCGACCCATCGCATAGCCTTCCTCCTGCGCCTCATCCATCCTGTTCCCTTTAAACCCATATTTGTTTTGTGAATTAAAACAAAGAACTTTTCAGACTCAACAGCTTTATTTGATGTGATTTTGATTTTGTTTGGTTGTTTAAAGTCACTCTGTTTTAATATGCTTTACTTCATTTTCATGTCATTCATCCTGTCTGATGAAAAATATCCAAACTGCGCCAAAGTTTGGAGAGACTTGTGTGAGTTAAATGAAGCCATGCATGCTGGTCATGTACGGATTGTTTGTTTGTTTTTTCTTCTTTTTCTGTTTTTGGTTGTTTTTTTATTCTACCTTTTTGTGAACTTGTGTATAATTGTATTATACCGTGACTGCATTGCTCAGTTTCACTATCATTTTGATTTTTTTTAATATGTAAAGCAAGTGAACAGGGCTATTTATGCGCCTCTTTTCTTTAATGAAAGTTCACCGCGTTTTCGACCCTTTCAACATTTTATTGGCTTCTTTTGGAGCCTTGTGTGTGTGGGGGGGAGTGAAAGGGGACTTCATGTAAAGCAACAATGTGCTCAGTATTGATTTTTTCTGTTAGGCAATATGGCATCAAGATGAGCAGCATCTACATATTTACTATAAGCAATAATTATAAAATTTCCAACACTAGCACTAAAATTATTGCGATCAACAAGTGGAGCTGAAGATTAAAAACAAAGCAGATTTCCTGAAAATATGTGGAGGACGGGCTACTTTATGCAACAAATGATCTTTGTCTTGTAGAAGTTCACTGTTCATGTGTTTTCCTTTCATTTAAGGAGGCTGATTAAGTTCACTCGGAGCCCTATGGGTCTTTTTTCCTCTTTATTTTCTGATAAACACACTGTGAACTGTTTGGAAATTGAAGTTTAAGGTTCCCCCGGTGTTGCAGAATATCTAAGGAAAAGCATCAAGCAGCCATTCGTCTTTTTGTGACGCCCTGATTATCTGTTCAGTTAGAAACTGAACAGGACAGGTAAAAGGCACACGCCCTGTTCACTTTAAAAAGCTGAATCTAATGTTACCATTCGTCAATAAACCTCCATGAATGGAAACAAATGCGCCTTCCTGATGATGTTCGTTTTTGTTCTGTTCAGTTTTACTGCTTGTTTGTCTTTGTGTCTTTGAGGCGACGCCACACACTGAGGCTTGTAACGAATCCGAATTTCCTCTGCGGGATTGCAATAACAAAAGCATCTCGTTCATAAACGTGTTGTTTGCTTGGAAGCCGTGTAATTATCGCAGCTCCCAAACATCAAGTAGACTGCGTATATTCCAACTTTGTGATCTGGTGCAGTTTATCCATGTGTTTTCCTTTAAATGCGGTTTTATCTTTTTAAATTTTTATTATTTTAAATTATCTTGGCAAATAATTTTAAGGGGTTTCTTTTAATGGCTTTTGCTTTTTTTGCTTTTTTTTCCTTGCTTTTTTTTTTTTTTTTTTTAGAAAAAAATGACGGCCTTCACCTGTTGCGTATTTAAAGACAAAATCTTCTTGTTCTTTTTAAGCGTGTGTGAAAATGAAAAAATAGCGCTCAGTTTTTCTTATATAATTTTTCGTTTTTCGCCCTGTGGCCTGATATCTGTGCTGCAGGTCACCTGCAAACGCTCAGTTAATGATTGATTTTAGAGTAAACTTGCACTTTTCACTCGGTACATGTGCACTTGTTGAACATTGCCTGTGGAAAGGTTTTAATTCAGATCGACCGTAGATAAAGCGCTGCGTGGCAAACGTTATGCATTTAGTCGTGTGTGCAGGCAAATGTGCGATTGAACACAAACATGTCGCAATTTTTTTTTCTCTGACGTGTCATTTGCCAGTCCACAATAATTCCGCAGTTTTGCATATTTTTTCTTTTCTTTTTGGAAATCAAATCACGCCTCATATTTTTAACCAAACAATTTTTTTTTTGAAATGCCTCACTTTCATTTCACTGAAAAAAAAAAATCCTTCGACTTATGACATAAAAATGCTGAAAAGATTGAATTAAAGGCACAGGAGACACCCGGGGGGTAATTTGATTTGCTAGCGAGTGACAGGTCTTGTAGCCCTCCAACCTGCCGGCAAATGTGGCCTGGGACGCCTTTCCTTCCCGATGAAGTCGGTGCATCCCTAAGAGGAGTATGGCTGCTATAAAAGCTGCATGGGGTCTGGTTCAGGCTCCCATACAAGGTCACTACAATGCATGCTGCTGGAAATCTTTGTGGTTGTGTGTGTGTGCATGTGTGTGTGTTTGCGCATGGGTGTATGCAGAGAAGTGCTACTGGGTTGTCCCTCTGAGGGACCCTTTGACAGAGTGTGTGCAGACTAGGAAAAGTGTCCATCTCGTGGAAACCTTAAAATGCACCGCAGTGGTGAATGTTTCAGTGTCGGGCTGAAAACAAAGACTGTGGACTGTGTATTTGGTTCTAAGTCTCACTTGTACAACAGTGACACTGTCACCTGGCTCATATGGATTCCATGAAAGCCTGGAGTGAGGGACAAGATGGCAAAGCATGATCCACTCATGCCTGAAGGAAGGATTTTCTCTGTGATTAAAAGAGAGTGAGAGACAGGGATGGGGCCCAAGGAGGAGAGAGAGAGAGAGAGCAATACAGAGGAGAGGGAGGAGAGAGAGAGAGAGAGAGATATGCTGGCTGCCTTCCTGCTCCTTTCAGATGATAAACGATCAGAGATGCATCCTAGCTGAGAGGAGACGGCCTTTTAGTGAGCATGTGTCCACTAATTTATGGCCCTCCTATCTGATTAGGTCAATATAGTGTGCTATTTAATTACATTTGTGTTATAACCTAGAACTGGAGATACTATACTTCTTTCATGTCACCCCTTTCTTATGTGAGCCTGATAGGATTAGCGAGGTTTCCTCTGGACTTTGCTCAGGACGGCTCTACCTGTTTGTACAACAACAGTTTTGTGAATTTGTTAAGTAGCAGATCGAGGGCCGCTTTTGTGTCACGGTTCGCAGGCTTCTAGGGTTTGTGCTCCGGCATCAATGCGTAAGAAGGATAAAACGGAAAATTGCTGATCGTTGTAGGGCTGTGGAAATTGTGTGGGATGCCGGTTGTTTGTGGGTGTGTTTTGACCTCTAGACACACCGAGGGGCTGCGGGATTTAGTAGTACTGATTCACTTCCTGTTTTGGAGGAGGACAGAATGCACAGGAAACAACAATTCAGGGCTTCCTTCTCACTTCTCAGCAGCCGTAATCACTGCTTCTTTCGCTGTGTTTTGCTTCCTCTGTTATTTGCACAGCATGAAAAAGTGTGTACACGCACCATATAGACACTCCACCTTATTAATCTTATCAGTATGAACTGTAATTCTGTTCTCTGGCCCAGCATATTGACTTCTTCACTCTGATCATTTGCAGTCTGTCCAATGATTAGGTTATTAAAGATAATGTAGTTGTCTGCTGTCACAATATTGGACTCTCTTTCAGGTCAACTATGGGAAATCACTCTGAAATTTATCAGTATTGACATTTAAATCATCATCATGTACTTTGCTTTAATGTCTCAGAATTAATAGGACAAAAGGATATGCACAGTGGTTAGTGTCTGTTCGTGTGAGTGCTCAATAACCTGCCTGCATTGTCTTTTATGTGACCTTGTTGCGGAAGCGTGTATGTATGCTTTAAGGGAGGGTGGTAAATCTGTAAGAATGAGTCGTTGTGTCATGAAATTCAGATATTTGTAGTCTTCATTGTGTAATGCTAAAAATAAGAAGCTATGCATTTAATCTTTTTTTGTAGTAAAATACAATTGCAATTAATTTAAGAGCAACACAGTTAAAGTTCAAGCCCGTGCAGTAGATCTTTACAGTTGTACCTGTGTTTGTTTTTCATAATGTAAAAATATATGTTATCATTTCATTCAGAGCTATCACCAACCACTGACTTAAAACAAACAAAAAAGCTGCTTTTTTACTAAAATAATGTTAGGATTGCATGTCTCTGCATGTCTCATTCATTCAGCACAGCAACACGGCAGTTTTTACGTGTGCACGTTCATTCTCTGTCATTCCCCTGCGAACGCTTCCTTCCCAAGCGTGGCAAACCCCTGAAAAGGGTTAAAAACATTTTCGCATTCACAAGAGGAAACAATTTCAATCTCTCCTACTCATTCCGCATCTGCATCACTCCACACGATAAACATTTACATTTAAAGTGATTTAAATCGGCTGCCTTTATGCTCCTCTGTGGTCCGTCCATCATCTAGACCCGCAGTGCCCGAGCTTCTCTTCCTCTCTCACCCTCTCGCAGTGTCCTGAGTTATGTCATTTATTTAAAAAGCTTAATAATTTAACTTGTCCGTCCTGTCACGGCTATGCATGTGGTAAAAAAGCAACGGCCGTAAAACGTTGGTGGTGTTTCCTGTGAATGTTTCTGATTGGCTTTGCATGCTTGTATTTTTTTTCCACAGGCCAAATACAATCATGGGCAGAGTGATTGAAATGTGATTGTGTGGATCCAAATCTACAGTGTTGCGCGTTAAATTGAGACAGCTTTAAATGCAGAGATGCAAAAGAATGTGCTTATAGACACTGGAGTAGATTTGCATTTGCTTGTGGAGGAAGCTGTCCTCAGAATGCATAACTAAAGGGCAATAGATGAAAGCTAATTATGATTTAATTATAGGGGATCACAATATTCTGACTTGCAGATAAACATAACTGAGGCTGTGTTGATGTTTTCAACAGTGAGTTGAGTTTCAGGGCACAGAGTCAGTGAAGTGGTGTGTTTTGGACCGCGGCGAACGTGGTTTCAGGGAGGGGGGGTGTTTGACAAGTGAGTGCATTATGCGACTGTGTGGGTGGGTGTGTGAGAAGCTGTCTGTGTGCATGTTTAGGTCTGGCTATGCATGAGTTTGTTTTATGCAGGGTGGAGCTGGAGCCGAGCCCGACCCCTGTGTGTTTTACCTGCATCTCAATGAAGCAAGAGGTGATTTACCCTTCTGCTGCAGCCACTTCTCTGTCTGTCTCTCTCTCCCTGTCAGTCCAGCAGACATTGATCTCTTTGCCAAGCAAGGTGACCGACAGTGTTTTCAGCTCTTCCAAACTCTCTGCTTTCCCTTTCATTTGTACCTGGGAAAGGCCTTGACCCCACACGTTGCCGCTATGTGTGTTGCCTTCTGCACATGGACCTCCCTTGTACAAAGCCCTGTTTGCATGTGTGTGTCAGTGCGTGTCTGTTTGAGTTGGAAAATGGACGTGCATGTCGACGCTATGTGTCTACGTGTTTCTGACCCTGTGCCTAACCAGCTCTGTGTTTACTTTCATGAACAGGTGCATGCAGTTCTTTGCAGATTCACCCAGATGTACAGCAGTTTATTTAAACTGCTGTACATCTGGGAGTCTCTCCATACTTTGGTGCTTTTTAAGGTCTTCTCTGTGCTGCAGGTCTGTAACTGGGAGCTGCTTCATACCCGAACGCGTCAGAGTTCATTTGGTGCCAGTGTGAATCGGATTACAGGGAAATGAATGGCTTTCATTGTTGCTTAAAGATGGATTGAGGGGCATTAAACATCCTTCTTTTGCCTCATTTCTCACTCTCAGAAGCAAAAACTTTTTTTTAGTTTTTTTTTTTTTAGTGTGATTCATTACTCGGATTTCCTTTATTCACCCTCATCGCTGCCGTGTCTTCATATAATGTCCACAGGTGTGCAGATCATGCATGCATATGTTTGCAAAAATATGCAAATACCCTGCTGTGGGACACCTATAAACACTGATGAATGTAAGCATGATCTAATGTAGGATTTTATCATTTATGATACATCTAATTATATTCTAATGAAATTATTTGCAAAAAAGAAGCCTAAATTTGGATAGTTTTATGAACAATGGAGTAGAAATTAAATTATAGGAGATTACAAAATAGTTTGAAAAATATTATAACAATGTGAACTGCAGTGATTTCCTTTTTGTATTAAACTGTTCTGTGCATACAGTTTTTTTTGTGTATGTTATTAAAATAATTAAGTTACGTCTCATTGTCAGCATATTTGAATGCATCTGTCTGTATCCATGGTTTAGTAAACGAGCTGGATAAAAACTGCTTGAATTTAAACCTTTTATTCAAATCTACTCCTGATGTTTAACTGATCAAAATATCCCTGCATTTAACACATTAAATACAAATAAAAAAATGAATATGAATAAAAATTAGCTCAGAATCACTTGATATTATTTTAGTAACATAACAGGTTGGTTTTGGGGAACTGTACGAGCACCTCATATTCATTATTCAGTCACAGCATTACCAGTTTTCTAAGCCGACTGAAATTACCCCTGACTTTTACAGTCATTGCCAGTTTTGGGAACCAGATAGCCATTACTTAATGTCGGAAATATGTTGTGTTTACATCAGTGTGCACTTCTGTTTCATTAAAAAAGTGTGTTTAATTTTTCGTCCTGTTTTGTTTTTTGCAGGACGTCAAGAAAATTCCTCCATCTGTGATAGAGAGCTGTGCCCTCTCGGCCCCGCCACCCTGGAGTCTGAGGTAACTTGATGCTCATCTTTGACACTTTCAACAAAAACAACATCTTTAAAACATTTTTTGCTGTTTTTGATGCAAGGTGAAAATAAAATTTAAATTAATATTTTAATGATTGGTGGCACTGGAGACTAAATCCTCCTGCAGATATAAACTAAATACAGACCATGTTCTTACTAAGATTTTAATGATACAGCTTTCAGTAGCCATTAAATATCCATAGCAATAATTAGTTATTGTCCAAATTCTCCTTTACTCGCAGGTTTCAGCACAAAACAAAATAGATTTAAAATGAAAAGAAATGCATCAAGTAAAACATTAATTATAAACAATAACCATACTAGAGAGCTGCTTATGCATTGTTTTAACTCCTGAAAGCTCTTTATGTTTTATTACATTATTGTAGAGAAGTAGAAAAGTTGAAAGCTACTATAATATTTCTGTTACCTGCTTTGTGCTCTTAATTGAAGCACTTTAAATACAGACAGGATCTCCTGATAAAAACTACTGAAACTTCAAATCTTTAGCTCTGATCAGTATTTTGATAATCAATATTTCAGTTCATCTAAAAGGTTCATCTTTGCATCAGATATTAGGTAAAATGATTTGCTTTAACAAGGAAAGCAGACACCTGCTGATTATCATTATTTCTCACTTCACAACCAAACTCATCACTCTCTCACAGCATCCATTGCATGCGATGTTTGGCATCACTGTGTTGGGGCTCTGACAGTGCTGCTTGAATGACGGAGGGGTGACATGCACCGAACTCATGGGATGAGACCAAAACCTTTCACCTCTGTCTTGACCCCCTGACTTCCTGTGTCCCCCTCTGCTCACTCTGCAGAGACAGACACTATACAGTATTTTTGTTTTGTTTTATTTCTGGCAGATACACAGATGGAGGGATGTGGGATTGATGGAGTGAGTGAGGGATAGCGAAGACTAGATTTTATACTGTAATACTTGTAGTAGGAAAACAAAGGCTATAAAAGCAAAAAAAAAGGAAGGATGGATGAAAGGAACTGAGAAAAACTTAAGACTGAAGGTAAGAAACTGTGGAAAGTGTGGCGCCTGCTTTTGAATGCAGACACACACGCCGGGACGAGAGGACAGAAGGAGGTTAGGAGGCGAGGTAAGGGAGGAACGCATGGCGGGAGGGCTCCTGGTCGTGGATGCAGACAGACAGGCAGGGAAACCAGAGGAAGGCGGTGACCTTCTCTGCTGCTGGAGGATCGAAGGCTTTATTTAAAGGCCTGGTCAATGCTGGGTGCTGCTGAGGTATCAGCCTCGCAGCCAGGCGACTCATCACCACTGTAATACAACTCTCTAATGCTAACCCCCCTCCCACTCTCTCACACACACACACACACACACACACACACACACACACACAC